>NW_026735488.1:0-124128 GCF_949786415.1 Peromyscus eremicus | reverse complement strand
GGAAAGAAACTGCATGTGTTTCAACTCCATTTAGGACAGGGAAACAAACTCTAGCTCGCCTTACAAGAAACACTCTGCTTTTGAGAAAAGAGCACTCTTCTACTCTACTGTGTTTCCTATAGGGCCAGAACAGTGAGCTTGCTCAGAACAAATGAACTGTGCTTCCTAGACACACGGGCCATATCTAGTTCAACTCTGCTTAGGAAACTGAGAAGAACATTAGCTCCTCTTCAGTCCAGTACACTGTAATTGCTGGGAACAGACGCATGTGCTATTTGCACTGTGTATGGCATTGAGAGCACAATAGTGACTTTCCTTACCAGAAAACAACTCTTGCTCGTAGGACCACAAACAGCATGTGATTCAACGCCATTTAGGACTGGGAAACAAATGCTAGCTCGCCTTACAAGAAACACACTCTGCTTTTGAGAAAAGAGCACTAATCTACACTACTGTGTTTCCTATGGGGTCCGAACAGTGAGCTTGCTCAGAACAAAAGAACTGTGCTTCCTACACACACGGCCATATTTAGTTCAATTCTGCTTAGGAATCTGACAAGAACAGTAGATCCTCTTCAGTCCAATACACTGTACTTGCTGGGAACAGACGCCAGTTCTATTTTTCCTGTGTATGGCAATGGCCGCACAATAGTGACTCTTCTTACCAGAAAACAACTCTTGCTCGTAGTACCAGAACCTGCATGGGATTCAACTCCATTTAGGACTGTGAAACAAACGCTAGCTCGCCTTACAAGAAACACACTCTGCTTTAGAGAAAAGAGCACTCTTCTACTCTACATTGTTTCCTAAGGGGTCCAAACAGTGATCTTGCAAAGAACAAAAGAACTGTGCTTCCTACAAACACGGATCATATCTAGTTCAACTCTGCTTAGGAAACTGACAAGAATAGTAGCACCTATTCAGTCCAATACACTGTACTTGCTGGGAACAGACGCGAGTGCTATTTGCACTGTGTTGGCAATGAGAGCACAATGTGACTTTCCTTACCAGAAAACAACTCTTGTTCCTAGGACCTGAAACTGCATGTGATTCAACTCCATTTAGGACTAGGAAACAAACGCTACCTCACCTTACAAGAAACACACTCTGCTTTTGAGAAAAGAGCACTCTTCTACTCTACTGTGTTTCCTATAGGACCAGAACAGTGAGCTTGCTCAGAACATAAGAACTGTGCTTCCTACACACAAGGGATATATCTAGTTCAACTCTGCTTAGGAAACTGACAAGAACAGTAGCTCCTCTTCTTTCCGATACACTGTACCTGCTGGGAACAGACGCGAGTGCTTTTTGTACTATGTATGGCAATGAGAGCGCAATAGTGACTTTCCTTACCAGAAAACAACTCTTGCTCGTAGGACCAGAAACTGCATGTGATTCCACTCCATTTAGGACTGGGAAACAAACGCTAGCTCGCCTTACAAGAAACACACTTTGCTTTAGAGAAAAGAGCACTCTTCTACTCTACTGTGTTTCCTATGGGGTCCAAACAGTGATCTTGCAAAGAACAAAAGAACTGTGCTTCCTACACACACGGACCATATGTAGTTCAACTCTGCTTAGGAAACTGACAAGAACAGTAGCACCTATTCAGTCCAATACACTGAACTTGTTGGGAAAAGACGCGAGTGCTATTTGCCCTGTGTATGGCAATGGGAGCGCAATAGTGACTTTCCTTACCAGAAAACATCTCTTGTTCGTAGGACCAGAAATTGCATGTGATTCAACGCCATTTAGGACTAGGAAAGAAATGCTAGCTCGCCTTACAAGAAACACACTCTGCTTTTGAGAAAAGAGCAGTCTTCTACTCTACTGTGTTTCCTATAGGGCCAGAACAGTGAGCTTGCTCAGAACATAAGAACTGTGTTTCCTACACACACGGGCCATTTCTAGTTCAACTCTGCTTAGGAAACTGACAAGAACAGTAGCTCCTCTTCCTTCCGTTACACTGTACTTACTGGGAACAGACGCGAGTGCTATTTGCACTGTGTATGGCAATGGGAGTGCAATAGTGACTTTCCTTACCAGAAAACAACTCTTGCTCGTAGGACCAGACTGCATTTGATTCAACTCCATTTAGGACTGGGAAACAAACGCTAGCTCGCCTTACAAGAAACACACTCTGCATTTGAGAAAAGAGCACTCTTCTACTCTACTGTGTTTCCTATAGGGCCAGAACAGTGAGCTTGCTCAGAACAAATGAACTGTGCTTCCTAGACACACGGGCCATAGCTAGTTCAACTCTGCTTAGGAAACTGAGAAGAACAGTAGCTCCTCTTCAGTCCAATACACTGTACTTGCTGGGAACAGACGGGAGTGATATTTGCACTGTGTATGGCAATAGGAGTGCAATAGTGACTTTCCTTACCAGAAAACAACTCTTGCTCGTAGGACCACAAACTGCATGTTATTCAACGCCATTTAGGACTGGGAAACAAATGCTAGCTCGCCTTAAAAGAAACACACTCTGCTTTTAAAAAAAGAGCACTCTTCTACTCTACTGTGTTTCCTATGGTGTCCAATCAGTGAGCTTGCAAAGAACAAAATAACTGTGCTTCCTACACACATGGACCATATCTAGTTAAACTCTGCATAGGAAACTGACAAGAACAGTAGCTCCTATTCAGTCCAATACACTGTACTTGCTGGGAACAGACGCGAGTGATATTTGCACTGGGTATGGCATTTGGAGCACAATAGTGACTCTTCTTACCAGAAAACATCTCTTGCTCAAAGGACCAAAAACTGCATGTGACTCAACTCCATTTAGGACTGGGAAACAAATGCTTTTTCGCCTTACAAAAAACACTCTCTGCTTTTGAGAAAAGAGCACTCTTCTACTCTACTGTGTTTCCTATGGGGTCCAAACAGTGAGCATGCTCAGAACAAAGAACTGTGCTTCTTACACACATGGACCATATCTAGTTCAACTATGCTTAGGAAACTGACACGAACAGTAGCTCTTCTTCAGTCCAATACACTGTACTTGCTGGGAACAGACACGAGTGCTATTTGCACTGTGTATGGCAATGAGCGCAATAGTGACTTTCCTTACCAAAAACAACTCTTGCTCATAGGACCACAAACTGCATGTGATTCAACGCCATTTAGGACTGGGAAACAAATGCTAGCTCGCCTTAAAAGAAACACACTCTGCTTTTAAAAAAAGAGCACTCTTCTACTCTACTGTGTTTCCTATGGTGTCCAATCAGTGAGCTTGCAAAGAACAAAATAACTGTGCTTCCTACACACATGGACCATATCTAGTTAAACTCTGCATAGGAAACTGACAAGAACAGTAGCTCCTATTCAGTCCAATACACTGTACTTGCTGGGAACAGACGCGAGTGATATTTGCACTGGGTATGGCATTTGGAGCACAATAGTGACTCTTCTTACCAGAAAACATCTCTTGCTCAAAGGACCAAAAACTGCATGTGACTCAACTCCATTTAGGACTGGGAAACAAATGCTTTTTCGCCTTACAAAAAACACTCTCTGCTTTTGAGAAAAGAGCACTCTTCTACTCTACTGTGTTTCCTATGGGGTCCAAACAGTGAGCATGCTCAGAACAAAGAACTGTGCTTCTTACACACATGGACCATATCTAGTTCAACTATGCTTAGGAAACTGACACGAACAGTAGCTCTTCTTCAGTCCAATACACTGTACTTGCTGGGAACAGACACGAGTGCTATTTGCACTGTGTATGGCAATGAGCGCAATAGTGACTTTCCTTACCAAAAACAACTCTTGCTCATAGGACCACAAACTGCATGTGATTCAACGCCATTTAGGACTGGGAAACAAATGCTAGCTCGCCTTACATGAAACACACTCTGCTTTTGAGAAAAGAGCACTCTTCTACTCTACTTTGTTTCCTATGGGGTCCACACAGTGAGCTTGCTCAGAACAAAAGAACTGTGCTTCCTACACACATGGACCATATCTAGTTCAACTCTGCTTAGGAAACTGACAAGAACAGTAGCTTCTACTCAGTCAAATACACTGTACATGCTGGGAACAGACGCGAGTGCTATTTGCACTGTATATGGCATTTGGAGAACAAAAGTGACTCCATACCAGAAAAAAACTCTTGCTTGTAGGACCAAAAACTGCATGTGATTCAACTCCATTTAGGACTAGGAAACAAACACTAGCTCGCCTTACAAGAAACACACTCTGCTTTAGAGAAAAGAGCACTCTTCTACTCTACTGTGTTTTCTACAGGGCCAGAACAGTAGCTTGCTCAGAACAAAAGAACTGTGCTTCCTACACACACGGCCATATCTAGTTCAATTCTGCTTAGGAACCTGACAAGAACAGTAGATCCTCTTCAGTCCAATACACTGTACTTGCTGGGAACAGACGCCAGTGATTTTGTCCTGTGTATGGCAATGGCAGCGCAATAGTGACTATTCTTACCATAAAACAACTCTTGCACGTAGGACCAGAAACTGCATGTGATTCCACTCCATTTAGGACTGGGACACAAACGCTAGCTCGCCTTACAAGAAACACACTCTGCTTTAGAGAAAAGAGCACTCTTCTACTCTACTGTGTTTCCTATGGGGTCCAAAAAGTGAGCTTGCTCAGAACAAAAGACTGTGCTTCCTACACACAAGGACCATATGTAGTTCAACTCTGCTTAGGAAACTGACAAGAACAGTAGCTCCTATTCAGTCCAATACACTGTACTTGCTGGGAACAGACGCGAGTGCTCTTTGCACTGTGTATGGCAATTGGAGCGCAATGTGACCTTCCTTACCAGAAAACAACTCTTGTTTGTAGGAAAAGAAACTGCATGTGTTTCAACTCCATTTAGGACAGGGAAACAAACTCTAGCTCGCCTTACAAGAAACACTCTGCTTTTGAGAAAAGAGCACTCTTCTACTCTACTGTGTTTCCTATAGGGCCAGAACAGTGAGCTTGCTCAGAACAAATGAACTGTGCTTCCTAGACACACGGGCCATATCTAGTTCAACTCTGCTTAGGAAACTGAGAAGAACATTAGCTCCTCTTCAGTCCAGTACACTGTAATTGCTGGGAACAGACGCATGTGCTATTTGCACTGTGTATGGCATTGAGAGCACAATAGTGACTTTCCTTACCAGAAAACAACTCTTGCTCGTAGGACCACAAACAGCATGTGATTCAACGCCATTTAGGACTGGGAAACAAATGCTAGCTCGCCTTACAAGAAACACACTCTGCTTTTGAGAAAAGAGCACTAATCTACACTACTGTGTTTCCTATGGGGTCCGAACAGTGAGCTTGCTCAGAACAAAAGAACTGTGCTTCCTACACACACGGCCATATTTAGTTCAATTCTGCTTAGGAATCTGACAAGAACAGTAGATCCTCTTCAGTCCAATACACTGTACTTGCTGGGAACAGACGCCAGTTCTATTTTTCCTGTGTATGGCAATGGCCGCACAATAGTGACTCTTCTTACCAGAAAACAACTCTTGCTCGTAGTACCAGAACCTGCATGGGATTCAACTCCATTTAGGACTGTGAAACAAACGCTAGCTCGCCTTACAAGAAACACACTCTGCTTTAGAGAAAAGAGCACTCTTCTACTCTACATTGTTTCCTAAGGGGTCCAAACAGTGATCTTGCAAAGAACAAAAGAACTGTGCTTCCTACAAACACGGATCATATCTAGTTCAACTCTGCTTAGGAAACTGACAAGAATAGTAGCACCTATTCAGTCCAATACACTGTACTTGCTGGGAACAGACGCGAGTGCTATTTGCACTGTGTTTGGCAATGAGAGCACAATGTGACTTTCCTTACCAGAAAACAACTCTTGTTCCTAGGACCTGAAACTGCATGTGATTCAACTCCATTTAGGACTAGGAAACAAACGCTACCTCACCTTACAAGAAACACACTCTGCTTTTGAGAAAAGAGCACTCTTCTACTCTACTGTGTTTCCTATAGGACCAGAACAGTGAGCTTGCTCAGAACATAAGAACTGTGCTTCCTACACACAAGGGATATATCTAGTTCAACTCTGCTTAGGAAACTGACAAGAACAGTAGCTCCTCTTCTTTCCGATACACTGTACCTGCTGGGAACAGACGCGAGTGCTTTTTGTACTATGTATGGCAATGAGAGCGCAATAGTGACTTTCCTTACCAGAAAACAACTCTTGCTCGTAGGACCAGAAACTGCATGTGATTCCACTCCATTTAGGACTGGGAAACAAACGCTAGCTCGCCTTACAAGAAACACACTTTGCTTTAGAGAAAAGAGCACTCTTCTACTCTACTGTGTTTCCTATGGGGTCCAAACAGTGATCTTGCAAAGAACAAAAGAACTGTGCTTCCTACACACACGGACCATATGTAGTTCAACTCTGCTTAGGAAACTGACAAGAACAGTAGCACCTATTCAGTCCAATACACTGAACTTGTTGGGAAAAGACGCGAGTGCTATTTGCCCTGTGTATGGCAATGGGAGCGCAATAGTGACTTTCCTTACCAGAAAACATCTCTTGTTCGTAGGACCAGAAATTGCATGTGATTCAACGCCATTTAGGACTAGGAAAGAAATGCTAGCTCGCCTTACAAGAAACACACTCTGCTTTTGAGAAAAGAGCAGTCTTCTACTCTACTGTGTTTCCTATAGGGCCAGAACAGTGAGCTTGCTCAGAACATAAGAACTGTGTTTCCTACACACATGGGCCATTTCTAGTTCAACTCTGCTTAGGAAACTGACAAGAACAGTAGCTCCTCTTCCTTCCGTTACACTGTACTTACTGGGAACAGACGCGAGTGCTATTTGCACTGTGTATGGCAATGGGAGTGCAATAGTGACTTTCCTTACCAGAAAACAACTCTTGCTCGTAGGACCAGACTGCATTTGATTCAACTCCATTTAGGACTGGGAAACAAACGCTAGCTCGCCTTACAAGAAACACACTCTGCATTTGAGAAAAGAGCACTCTTCTACTCTACTGTGTTTCCTATAGGGCCAGAACAGTGAGCTTGCTCAGAACAAATGAACTGTGCTTCCTAGACACACGGGCCATAGCTAGTTCAACTCTGCTTAGGAAACTGAGAAGAACAGTAGCTCCTCTTCAGTCCAATACACTGTACTTGCTGGGAACAGACGGGAGTGATATTTGCACTGTGTATGGCAATAGGAGTGCAATAGTGACTTTCCTTACCAGAAAACAACTCTTGCTCGTAGGACCACAAACTGCATGTTATTCAACGCCATTTAGGACTGGGAAACAAATGCTAGCTCGCCTTAAAAGAAACACACTCTGCTTTTAAAAAAAGAGCACTCTTCTACTCTACTGTGTTTCCTATGGTGTCCAATCAGTGAGCTTGCAAAGAACAAAATAACTGTGCTTCCTACACACATGGACCATATCTAGTTAAACTCTGCATAGGAAACTGACAAGAACAGTAGCTCCTATTCAGTCCAATACACTGTACTTGCTGGGAACAGACGCGAGTGATATTTGCACTGGGTATGGCATTTGGAGCACAATAGTGACTCTTCTTACCAGAAAACATCTCTTGCTCAAAGGACCAAAAACTGCATGTGACTCAACTCCATTTAGGACTGGGAAACAAATGCTTTTTCGCCTTACAAAAAACACTCTCTGCTTTTGAGAAAAGAGCACTCTTCTACTCTACTGTGTTTCCTATGGGGTCCAAACAGTGAGCATGCTCAGAACAAAGAACTGTGCTTCTTACACACATGGACCATATCTAGTTCAACTATGCTTAGGAAACTGACACGAACAGTAGCTCTTCTTCAGTCCAATACACTGTACTTGCTGGGAACAGACACGAGTGCTATTTGCACTGTGTATGGCAATGAGCGCAATAGTGACTTTCCTTACCAAAAACAACTCTTGCTCATAGGACCACAAACTGCATGTGATTCAACGCCATTTAGGACTGGGAAACAAATGCTAGCTCGCCTTAAAAGAAACACACTCTGCTTTTAAAAAAAGAGCACTCTTCTACTCTACTGTGTTTCCTATGGTGTCCAATCAGTGAGCTTGCAAAGAACAAAATAACTGTGCTTCCTACACACATGGACCATATCTAGTTAAACTCTGCATAGGAAACTGACAAGAACAGTAGCTCCTATTCAGTCCAATACACTGTACTTGCTGGGAACAGACGCGAGTGATATTTGCACTGGGTATGGCATTTGGAGCACAATAGTGACTCTTCTTACCAGAAAACATCTCTTGCTCAAAGGACCAAAAACTGCATGTGACTCAACTCCATTTAGGACTGGGAAACAAATGCTTTTTCGCCTTACAAAAAACACTCTCTGCTTTTGAGAAAAGAGCACTCTTCTACTCTACTGTGTTTCCTATGGGGTCCAAACAGTGAGCATGCTCAGAACAAAGAACTGTGCTTCTTACACACATGGACCATATCTAGTTCAACTATGCTTAGGAAACTGACACGAACAGTAGCTCTTCTTCAGTCCAATACACTGTACTTGCTGGGAACAGACACGAGTGCTATTTGCACTGTGTATGGCAATGAGCGCAATAGTGACTTTCCTTACCAAAAACAACTCTTGCTCATAGGACCACAAACTGCATGTGATTCAACGCCATTTAGGACTGGGAAACAAATGCTAGCTCGCCTTACATGAAACACACTCTGCTTTTGAGAAAAGAGCACTCTTCTACTCTACTTTGTTTCCTATGGGGTCCACACAGTGAGCTTGCTCAGAACAAAAGAACTGTGCTTCCTACACACATGGACCATATCTAGTTCAACTCTGCTTAGGAAACTGACAAGAACAGTAGCTTCTACTCAGTCAAATACACTGTACATGCTGGGAACAGACGCGAGTGCTATTTGCACTGTATATGGCATTTGGAGAACAAAAGTGACTCCATACCAGAAAAAAACTCTTGCTTGTAGGACCAAAAACTGCATGTGATTCAACTCCATTTAGGACTAGGAAACAAACACTAGCTCGCCTTACAAGAAACACACTCTGCTTTAGAGAAAAGAGCACTCTTCTACTCTACTGTGTTTTCTACAGGGCCAGAACAGTAGCTTGCTCAGAACAAAAGAACTGTGCTTCCTACACACACGGCCATATCTAGTTCAATTCTGCTTAGGAACCTGACAAGAACAGTAGATCCTCTTCAGTCCAATACACTGTACTTGCTGGGAACAGACGCCAGTGATTTTGTCCTGTGTATGGCAATGGCAGCGCAATAGTGACTATTCTTACCATAAAACAACTCTTGCACGTAGGACCAGAAACTGCATGTGATTCCACTCCATTTAGGACTGGGACACAAACGCTAGCTCGCCTTACAAGAAACACACTCTGCTTTAGAGAAAAGAGCACTCTTCTACTCTACTGTGTTTCCTATGGGGTCCAAAAAGTGAGCTTGCTCAGAACAAAAGACTGTGCTTCCTACACACAAGGACCATATGTAGTTCAACTCTGCTTAGGAAACTGACAAGAACAGTAGCTCCTATTCAGTCCAATACACTGTACTTGCTGGGAACAGACGCGAGTGCTCTTTGCACTGTGTATGGCAATTGGAGCGCAATGTGACCTTCCTTACCAGAAAACAACTCTTGTTTGTAGGAAAAGAAACTGCATGTGTTTCAACTCCATTTAGGACAGGGAAACAAACTCTAGCTCGCCTTACAAGAAACACTCTGCTTTTGAGAAAAGAGCACTCTTCTACTCTACTGTGTTTCCTATAGGGCCAGAACAGTGAGCTTGCTCAGAACAAATGAACTGTGCTTCCTAGACACACGGGCCATATCTAGTTCAACTCTGCTTAGGAAACTGAGAAGAACATTAGCTCCTCTTCAGTCCAGTACACTGTAATTGCTGGGAACAGACGCATGTGCTATTTGCACTGTGTATGGCATTGAGAGCACAATAGTGACTTTCCTTACCAGAAAACAACTCTTGCTCGTAGGACCACAAACAGCATGTGATTCAACGCCATTTAGGACTGGGAAACAAATGCTAGCTCGCCTTACAAGAAACACACTCTGCTTTTGAGAAAAGAGCACTAATCTACACTACTGTGTTTCCTATGGGGTCCGAACAGTGAGCTTGCTCAGAACAAAAGAACTGTGCTTCCTACACACACGGCCATATTTAGTTCAATTCTGCTTAGGAATCTGACAAGAACAGTAGATCCTCTTCAGTCCAATACACTGTACTTGCTGGGAACAGACGCCAGTTCTATTTTTCCTGTGTATGGCAATGGCCGCACAATAGTGACTCTTCTTACCAGAAAACAACTCTTGCTCGTAGTACCAGAACCTGCATGGGATTCAACTCCATTTAGGACTGTGAAACAAACGCTAGCTCGCCTTACAAGAAACACACTCTGCTTTAGAGAAAAGAGCACTCTTCTACTCTACATTGTTTCCTAAGGGGTCCAAACAGTGATCTTGCAAAGAACAAAAGAACTGTGCTTCCTACAAACACGGATCATATCTAGTTCAACTCTGCTTAGGAAACTGACAAGAATAGTAGCACCTATTCAGTCCAATACACTGTACTTGCTGGGAACAGACGCGAGTGCTATTTGCACTGTGTTTGGCAATGAGAGCACAATGTGACTTTCCTTACCAGAAAACAACTCTTGTTCCTAGGACCTGAAACTGCATGTGATTCAACTCCATTTAGGACTAGGAAACAAACGCTACCTCACCTTACAAGAAACACACTCTGCTTTTGAGAAAAGAGCACTCTTCTACTCTACTGTGTTTCCTATAGGACCAGAACAGTGAGCTTGCTCAGAACATAAGAACTGTGCTTCCTACACACAAGGGATATATCTAGTTCAACTCTGCTTAGGAAACTGACAAGAACAGTAGCTCCTCTTCTTTCCGATACACTGTACCTGCTGGGAACAGACGCGAGTGCTTTTTGTACTATGTATGGCAATGAGAGCGCAATAGTGACTTTCCTTACCAGAAAACAACTCTTGCTCGTAGGACCAGAAACTGCATGTGATTCCACTCCATTTAGGACTGGGAAACAAACGCTAGCTCGCCTTACAAGAAACACACTTTGCTTTAGAGAAAAGAGCACTCTTCTACTCTACTGTGTTTCCTATGGGGTCCAAACAGTGATCTTGCAAAGAACAAAAGAACTGTGCTTCCTACACACACGGACCATATGTAGTTCAACTCTGCTTAGGAAACTGACAAGAACAGTAGCACCTATTCAGTCCAATACACTGAACTTGTTGGGAAAAGACGCGAGTGCTATTTGCCCTGTGTATGGCAATGGGAGCGCAATAGTGACTTTCCTTACCAGAAAACATCTCTTGTTCGTAGGACCAGAAATTGCATGTGATTCAACGCCATTTAGGACTAGGAAAGAAATGCTAGCTCGCCTTACAAGAAACACACTCTGCTTTTGAGAAAAGAGCAGTCTTCTACTCTACTGTGTTTCCTATAGGGCCAGAACAGTGAGCTTGCTCAGAACATAAGAACTGTGTTTCCTACACACATGGGCCATTTCTAGTTCAACTCTGCTTAGGAAACTGACAAGAACAGTAGCTCCTCTTCCTTCCGTTACACTGTACTTACTGGGAACAGACGCGAGTGCTATTTGCACTGTGTATGGCAATGGGAGTGCAATAGTGACTTTCCTTACCAGAAAACAACTCTTGCTCGTAGGACCAGACTGCATTTGATTCAACTCCATTTAGGACTGGGAAACAAACGCTAGCTCGCCTTACAAGAAACACACTCTGCATTTGAGAAAAGAGCACTCTTCTACTCTACTGTGTTTCCTATAGGGCCAGAACAGTGAGCTTGCTCAGAACAAATGAACTGTGCTTCCTAGACACACGGGCCATAGCTAGTTCAACTCTGCTTAGGAAACTGAGAAGAACAGTAGCTCCTCTTCAGTCCAATACACTGTACTTGCTGGGAACAGACGGGAGTGATATTTGCACTGTGTATGGCAATAGGAGTGCAATAGTGACTTTCCTTACCAGAAAACAACTCTTGCTCGTAGGACCACAAACTGCATGTTATTCAACGCCATTTAGGACTGGGAAACAAATGCTAGCTCGCCTTAAAAGAAACACACTCTGCTTTTAAAAAAAGAGCACTCTTCTACTCTACTGTGTTTCCTATGGTGTCCAATCAGTGAGCTTGCAAAGAACAAAATAACTGTGCTTCCTACACACATGGACCATATCTAGTTAAACTCTGCATAGGAAACTGACAAGAACAGTAGCTCCTATTCAGTCCAATACACTGTACTTGCTGGGAACAGACGCGAGTGATATTTGCACTGGGTATGGCATTTGGAGCACAATAGTGACTCTTCTTACCAGAAAACATCTCTTGCTCAAAGGACCAAAAACTGCATGTGACTCAACTCCATTTAGGACTGGGAAACAAATGCTTTTTCGCCTTACAAAAAACACTCTCTGCTTTTGAGAAAAGAGCACTCTTCTACTCTACTGTGTTTCCTATGGGGTCCAAACAGTGAGCATGCTCAGAACAAAGAACTGTGCTTCTTACACACATGGACCATATCTAGTTCAACTATGCTTAGGAAACTGACACGAACAGTAGCTCTTCTTCAGTCCAATACACTGTACTTGCTGGGAACAGACACGAGTGCTATTTGCACTGTGTATGGCAATGAGCGCAATAGTGACTTTCCTTACCAAAAACAACTCTTGCTCATAGGACCACAAACTGCATGTGATTCAACGCCATTTAGGACTGGGAAACAAATGCTAGCTCGCCTTAAAAGAAACACACTCTGCTTTTAAAAAAAGAGCACTCTTCTACTCTACTGTGTTTCCTATGGTGTCCAATCAGTGAGCTTGCAAAGAACAAAATAACTGTGCTTCCTACACACATGGACCATATCTAGTTAAACTCTGCATAGGAAACTGACAAGAACAGTAGCTCCTATTCAGTCCAATACACTGTACTTGCTGGGAACAGACGCGAGTGATATTTGCACTGGGTATGGCATTTGGAGCACAATAGTGACTCTTCTTACCAGAAAACATCTCTTGCTCAAAGGACCAAAAACTGCATGTGACTCAACTCCATTTAGGACTGGGAAACAAATGCTTTTTCGCCTTACAAAAAACACTCTCTGCTTTTGAGAAAAGAGCACTCTTCTACTCTACTGTGTTTCCTATGGGGTCCAAACAGTGAGCATGCTCAGAACAAAGAACTGTGCTTCTTACACACATGGACCATATCTAGTTCAACTATGCTTAGGAAACTGACACGAACAGTAGCTCTTCTTCAGTCCAATACACTGTACTTGCTGGGAACAGACACGAGTGCTATTTGCACTGTGTATGGCAATGAGCGCAATAGTGACTTTCCTTACCAAAAACAACTCTTGCTCATAGGACCACAAACTGCATGTGATTCAACGCCATTTAGGACTGGGAAACAAATGCTAGCTCGCCTTACATGAAACACACTCTGCTTTTGAGAAAAGAGCACTCTTCTACTCTACTTTGTTTCCTATGGGGTCCACACAGTGAGCTTGCTCAGAACAAAAGAACTGTGCTTCCTACACACATGGACCATATCTAGTTCAACTCTGCTTAGGAAACTGACAAGAACAGTAGCTTCTACTCAGTCAAATACACTGTACATGCTGGGAACAGACGCGAGTGCTATTTGCACTGTATATGGCATTTGGAGAACAAAAGTGACTCCATACCAGAAAAAAACTCTTGCTTGTAGGACCAAAAACTGCATGTGATTCAACTCCATTTAGGACTAGGAAACAAACACTAGCTCGCCTTACAAGAAACACACTCTGCTTTAGAGAAAAGAGCACTCATCTACTCTACTGTGTTTTCTACAGGGCCAGAACAGTAGCTTGCTCAGAACAAAAGAACTGTGCTTCCTACACACACGGCCATATCTAGTTCAATTCTGCTTAGGAACCTGACAAGAACAGTAGATCCTCTTCAGTGCAATACACTGTACTTGCTGCGAACAGAGGCCAGTGCTATTTGTCCTGTGTATGGCAATGGCAGCACAATAGTGACTCTTCTTACCAGAAAACAATTCTTGCTCGTAGGACCAGAAACTGCATGGGATTCAACTCCATTTAGGACTGGGAAACAAACGCTAGTTCGCCTTACAAGAAACACACTCTGCTTTAGAGAAAAGAGCACTCTTCTACACTACTGTGTTTCCTATGGGGTCCAAAAAGTGAGCTTGCTCAGAACAAAAGAACTGTGCTTCCTACACACACGGACCATATGTAGTTCAACTCTGCTTAGGAAACTGACAAGAACAGTAGCACCTATTCAGTCCAATACACTGTACTTGCTGGGAACAGACGCGAGTGCTATTTGCACTGTGTATGGCAATCGGAGCGCAATGTGACCTTCCTTACCAGAAAACAACTATTGTTTGTAGGAAAAGAAACTGCATGTGTTTCAACTCCATTTAGGACTAGGAAACAAACTCTAGCTTGCCTTACAAGAAACACTCTGCTTTTGAGAAAAGAGCACTCTTCTACTCTACTGTGTTTCCTATAGGGCCAGAACAGTGAGCTTGCTCAGAACAAATGAACTGTGCTTCCTAGACACACGGGCCATATCTAGTTCAACTTTGCTTAGGAAACTGAGAAGAACATTAGCTCCTCTTCAGTCCAGTACACTGTAATTGCTGGGAACAGACACATGTGCTATTTGCACTGTGTATGGCATTGAGAGCACAATAATGACTTTCCTTACCAGAAAACAACTCTTGCTCATAGGACCACAAACAGCATGTGATTCAACGCCATTTAGGACTGGGAAACAAATGCTAGCTCGCCTTACAAGAAACACACTCTGCTTTTGAGAAAAGAGCACTAATCTATACTACTGTGTTTCCTATGGGGTCCGAACAGTGAGCTTGCTCAGAACAAAAGAACTGTGCTTCCTACACACACGGCCATATCTAGTTCAATTCTGCTTAGGAACCTGACAAGAACAGTAGATCCTCTTCAGTGCAATACACTGTACTTGCTGCGAACAGAGGCCAGTGCTATTTGTCCTGTGTATGGCAATGGCAGCACAATAGTGACTCTTCTTACCAGAAAACAATTCTTGCTCGTAGGACCAGAACCTGCATGGGATTCAACTCCATTTAGGACTGTGAAACAAACGCTAGCTCGCCTTACAAGAAACACACTCTGCTTTAGAGAAAAGAGCACTCTTCTACTCTACATTGTTTCCTAAGGGGTCCAAACAGTGATCTTGCAAAGAACAAAAGAACTGTGCTTCCTACAAACACGGATCATATCTAGTTCAACTCTGCTTAGGAAACTGACAAGAACAGTAGCACCTATTCAGTCCAATACACTGTACTTGCTGGGAACAGACGCGAGTGCTATTTGCACTGTGTTTGGCAATGGGAGCACAATGTGACTTTCCTTACCAGAAAACAACTCTTGTTCCTAGGACCTGAAACTGCATGTGATTCAACTCCATTTAGGACTAGGAAACAAACGCTACCTCACCTTACAAGAAACACACTCTGCTTTTGAGAAAAGAGCACTCTTCTACTCTACTGTGTTTCCTATAGGACCAGAACAGTGAGCTTGCTCAGAACATAAGAACTGTGCTTCCTACACACAAGGGATATATCTAGTTCAACTCTGCTTAGGAAACTGACAAGAACAGTAGCTCCTCTTCTTTCCGATACACTGTACCTGCTGGGAACAGACACGAGTGCTATTTGTACTATGTATGGCAATGAGAGCGCAATAGTGACTTTCCTTACCAGAAAACAACTCTTGCTCGTAGGACCAGAAACTGCATGTGATTCCACTCCATTTAGGACTGGGAAACAAACGCTAGCTCGCCTTACAAGAAACACACTCTGCTTTTGAGAATAGAGCACTCATCTACTCCACTGTGTTTCCTATGGGGTCCAAACAGTGAGCTTGCTCAGAACATAAGAACTGTGCATCCTACACACACGGCCATATCTAGTTCAATTCTGCTTAGGAACCTGACAAGAACAGTAGATCCTCTTCAGTCCAATACAATATACTTGCTGGGAACAGACGCCAGTGCTATTTTTCCTGTGTATGGCAATGGCAGCAAAATTGTCACTCTTCTTACCATAAAACAACTCTTGCTCGTAGGACCAGAAACTGCATGTGATTCAACTCCATTTAGGACTGAGAAACAAATGCTAGCTCGCCTTACAAGAAACACACTCTGCTTTAGAGGAAAGAGCACTCTTCTACTCTACTGTGTTTCCTATGGGGTCCAAACAGTGAGCTTGCTCAGAACAAAAGAACTGTGCTTCCTACACACACGGACCATATCTAGTTCAACTCTGCTTAGTAAACTGACAAGAACAGTAGCTCCTATTCAGTCCAATACACTGTACTTGCTGGGAAAAGTCGCGAGTGCTATTTGCCTTGTGTAGGGCAATGGGAGCGCAACAGTGACTTTCCTTACCAGAAAACAACTCTTGTTCATAGGAACAGAAACTGCATGTGATTCCACTCCATTTAAAACTAGGAAACAAAAGCTAGCTCGCCTTACAAAAACACACTCTGCTTTTGAGAAAAGAACACTCTTCTAGTCTACTGTGTTTCCTATAGGGCCAGAACAGTGAACTTGCTCAGAACATAAGGACTGTGCTTCCTACACACACGGGCCATATCGAGTTCAACTCTGCTTAGGAAACTGACAGGAACAGTAGCTCCTCTTCAGTCTGATACACTGTACTTGCTTTGAACAGACGCGAGAGCTATTTGGACTGTGTATGGCAAGGGGAGCGCAATAGTGACTTTCCTTACCAGAAAACAACTCTTGCTCGTAGGACCAGAAACTGCATGTGATTCAACTCCATTTAGGACTGGGAAACAAACGCTAGCTCGCCTTACAAGAAACATACTCTGCTTTTGAGAAAAGAGCACTCTTCTACTCTACTGTGTTTCCTATGGGGTCCAAACAGTGAGCTTGCTCAGAACAAAAGAACTGTGCTTCCTACACACACGGACCATATCTAGTTCAACTCTGCTTAGTAAACTGACAAGAACAGTAGCTCCTATTCAGTCCAATACACTGTACTTGCTGGGAAAAGTCGCGAGTGCTATTTGCCTTGTGTAGGGCAATGGGAGCGCAATAGTGACTTTCCTTACCAGAAAACAACTCTTGTACATAGGACCAGAAACTGCATGTGATTCCACTCCATTTAAAACTAGGAAACAAACGCTAGCTCACCTTACAAAAAAACACTCTGCTTTTGAGAAAAGAGCACTCTTCTACTCTACTGTGTTTCCTATAGGGCCAGAACAGTGGACTTGCTCAGAACATAAGAACTGTGCTTCATACACACACGGGCCATATCTAGTTCAACTCTGCTTAGGAATCTGAGAAGAACAGTAGCTCCTCTTCAGTCCGATACACTGTACTTGCTGGGAACAGACACATGGGCTATTTGCACTGTGTATGGCAATGGGAGCACAATAGTGACTTTCCTTACGAGAAAACAACTCTTGCTCTTAGTACCAGAAACTGCATGTGATTCAACTTCATTTAGGACTGGGAAACAAACGCTAGCTCGCCTTCCAAGAAACACACTCTGCTTTAGAGAAAAGAGCACTCTTCTACTCTACTGAGTTTCTTATGGTGTCCGAACAGTGAGCTTGCTCAGAACAAAAAAAACTGTTCTTCCTACACACACGGCCATATCTATTTCAAGTCTGCTTAAGAACCTGACAAGAACAGTAGATCCTCTTCAGTCCAATACACTGTACTTGCTGCGCACAGACGCCAGTGCTATTTGTCCTGTGTATGTCAATGGCAGCGCAATAGTGACTCTTCTTACCAGAAAACAACTCTTGCTCGTAGGACCACAAACTGCATGAGATTCAACTCCACTTAGGACTGAGAAACAAACGCTAGTTCACCTTACAAGAAACACACTCTGCTTTTGAAAAAAGAACACTCTTCTACTCCACTTTGTTTCCTATGGGGTACAAACAGTGAGCTTGCTCAGAACAAAAGAACTGTGCTTCCTACACACATGGACAATATCTAGTTCAACTCTGCTTAGGAAACTGACAAGAACAGTAGCTCCTATTCAGTCCAATACACTGTACATGCTGGGAACAGACGGGAGTGCTATTTGCACTGTATAAGGCATTTGAAGCGCAATAGTGAATCTTCTTACCAGAAAACAACTCTTGCTCATAGGACCACAAACTGCATGTGACTCAACTCCATTTAGGACTGGGAAACAAATGCTAGCTCGCCTTACAAGATACACACTCTGCTTTAGATAAAAGAGCACTCTTCTTCTCTACTGTGTTTCCTATGGGGTCCAAACAGTGAGCTTGCTCAGAACAAAAGAACTGTGCTTCCTACACACACGGATCATTTCTAGTTCAACTCTGCTTAGGAAACTGACAAGAACAGTAGCACCTATTCAGTCCAATACTCTGTACTTGCTGGGAACAGACGCGAGTGCTATTTGCATTGTGTGTGGCAATGGGAGCGCAATAGTGACTTTCCTTACCAGAAAACAACTCTTGATCCTAGGACCACAAACTGCATGTGATTCAACTCCATATATGACAGGGAAACAAATGCTATTTCGCCTTACAAGAAACACTCTCTGCTTTTGAGAAAAGAGCACTCTTCTACTCTTCTGTGTTTCCTATGGGTTCCAAACAGTGAGCTTGCTCAGAACAAAGAACTGTGCTTCCTACACACATGGACCATATCTAGTTCAACTATGCTTAGGAAACTGACACGAACAGTGGCTCCTCTTCAGTCCAATACACTGTACTTGCTGGGAACAGACACGAGTGCTATTTGCACTGTGTATGGCAATGAGTGCAATAGTGACTTTCCTTACCAAAAACAACTCTTGCTCGTAGGACCACAAACTGCATGTGATTCAACGCCATTTAGGACTGGAAAACAAATGCTAGCTCGCCTTACATAAAACACACTCTGCTTTTGAGAAAAGAGCACTCTTCTACTCTACTGTGTTTCCTATAGGGTCCAAACAGTGAGCTTGCTCAGAACAAAAGAACTGTGCTTCCTACACACATGGACCATATCTAGTTCAACTCTGCTTAGGAAACTGACAAGAACAGTAGCTTCTATTCAGTCCAATACACTGTACATGCTGGGAACAGACGCGAGTGCTATTTGCACTGTATATGGCATTTGGAGAACAATAGTGACTCTTCTTACCAGAAAAAAACTCTTGTGTGTAGGACCAAAAACTGCATGTGATTCAACTCCATTTAGGACTGGGAAACAAACGCTAGCTCGCCTTACGAGAAACACACTCTGCTTTGGAGAAAAGAGCACTCATCTACTCTACTGTGTTTCCCATAGTACCAGAACAGTAGCTTGCTCAGAACATAAGAACTGTGCTTCCTACACACACGGGCCATATCTACTTCAACTCTGCTTAGGAAACTGACAAGAACAGTAGCTCCTCTTTAGTCCGATACACTGTACTTGCTGGGAAAAGACGCCAGTGCTATATGCACTGTGTATGGCAATGGGAGCGCAATCGTGACTTTCCTTACCAGAAAACAACTCTTGCTCGTAGGAACAGAAACTGCATGTGATTCAACTCCAATTAGGACTGGGAAACAAACGCTAGCTCACCTTACAAGAAACACACTCTGCTTTTGAGAAAAGAGCACTCTTCTACTCTACTGTGTTTCCTAGGGGTCCGAACAGTGAGCTTGCTCAGAACAAAAGAACTGTGCTTCCTACACACACGGCCATATCTAGTTCAATTCTGCTTAGGAACCTGACAAGAACAGTAGCTCCTGTTCAGTCCAATACACTGTACTTGCTGCGAACAGAGGCCAGTGCTATTTGTCCTGTGTATGGCAATGGCAGCACAATAGTGACTCTTCTTACCAGAAAACAATTCTTGCTCGTAGGACCAGAAACTGCATGGGATTCAACTCCATTTAGGACTGGGAAACAAACGCTAGTTTGCCTTACAAGACACACACTCTGCTCTTGAGAAAAGAGCACTCTTCTACTCTACTGTGTTTCCTATGGGGTCCAAACAGTGAGCTTGCTCAGAACAAAAGAACTGTGCTTCCTACACACATGGACCATATCTAGTTCAACTCTGCTTAGGAATCTCACAAGAACAGTAGCTCCTATTCAGTCTAATACACTGTACTTGCTGGGAACAGACTCGAGTGCTATTTTCACTGTGTATGGCAATTGGAGCACAATAGTGACTCTTCTTACCAGAAAACAACTCTTGCTCGTAGGACAAAAAACTTCATGTGACTCAACTCCATTTAGGACAAAGAAACAAACTCTAGCTCGCCTTACAAGAAACACTCTGCTTTTGAGAAAAGAGCACTCTTCTACTCTACTGTGTTTCCTATAGGGCCAGAACAGTGAGCTTGCTCAGAACAAATGAACTGTGCTTCCTAGACACATGGGCCATATCTAGTTCAACTCTGCTTAGGAAACTGAGAAGAACAGTAGCTCCTCTTCAGTCCAGTACACTGTACTTGCTGGGAACTGACGCATGTGCTATTTGCACTGTGTATGGCATTGAGAGCACAATAGTGACTTTCTTTACCAGAAAACAACTCTTGCTCGTAGGACCACAAACAGCATGTGATTCAACGCCATTTAGGACTGGGAAACAAATGCTAGCTCGCCTTAAAGAAACACACTCTGCTTTTGAGAATAGAGCACTCATCTACTCTTCTGTGTTTCCTATGGGGTCCGAACAGTGAGCTTGCTCAGAACAAAAGAACTGTGCTTCCTACACACACGGCCATATTTAGTTCAATTCTGCTTAGGAACCTGACAAGAACAGTAGATCCTCTTCAGTCCAATACACTGTACTTGCTGCGAACAGACGCCAGTGCTATTTGTCCTGTGTATGGCAATGGCAGCACAATAGTGACTTTATTACCAGAAAACAACTCTTGCTCGTAGTACCAGAAACTGCATGGCATTCAACTCCATTTAGGACTGGGAAACAACTGCTAGCTCGCCTTACAAGAAACACACTCTGCTTTAGAGAAAAGAGCACTCTTCTACTCTACATTGTTTCCTAAGGGGTCCAAACAGTGATCTTGCAAAGAACAAAAGAACTGTGCTTCCTCCAAACACGGATCATATCTAGTTCAACTCTGCTTAGGAAACTGACAAGAACAGTAGCACCTATTCAGTCCAATACACTGTACTTGCTGGGAACAGACACGAGTGCTATTTGCCCTGTGTTTGGCAATGGGAGCACAATGTGACTTTCCTTACCAGAAAACAACTCTTGTTCCTAGGACCTGAAACTGCATGTGATTCAACTCCATTTAGGACTAGGAAACAAATGCTACCTCGCCTTAAAAGAAACACACTCTGCTTTTGAGAAAAGAGCACTCTTCTACTCTACTGTGTTTCCTATAGGGCCAGAATAGTGAGCTTGCTCAGAACATAAGAATTGTGCTTCCTACACACAAGGGATATATCTAGTTCAACTCTGCTTAGGAAACTGACAAGAACAGTAGCTCCTCTTCTTTCCGATACACTGTACTTGCTGGAAACAGACGCGAGTGCTTTTTGTACTGTGTATGGCAAAGAGAGCGCAATAGTGACTTTCCTTACCAGAAAACAACTCTTGCTCCTAGGACCAGAAACTGCATGTGATTCAACTCCATTTAGGACTGGGAAACAAACGCTAGCTCGCCTTACAAGAAACACACACTGCTTTTGAGAAAAGAGCACTCTTCTACTCTACTGTCATTCCTATAGGGTCCAAACAGTGAGCTTGCTCAGAACAAAAGAACTGTGCTTCCTACACACACGGCCATATCTAGTTCAATTCTGCTTAGGAACCTGACCAGAACAGTAGGTCCTATTCAGTCCAATACACTGTATTTGCTGCGCACAGACGCCAGTGCTATTTGTCCTGTGTATGGCAATGTCAGCGAAATAGTGACTCTTCTTACCAAAAAACAATCTTGCTCATAGTACCAGAAACTGCATGGGATTCAACTCAACTTAGGACTGGGAAACAAACGCTAGTTCGCCTTACAAGAAACACACTCTGCTTTTGAAAAAAGAACACTCTTCTACTCCACTGTTTCCTATGGGGTACAAACAGTGAGCTTGCTCAGAACAAAAGAACTGTGCTTCCTACACACATGGACCATATCTAGTTCAACTCTGCTTAGGAAACTGACAAGAACAGTAGCTCCTATTCAGTCCAATACACTGTACTTGCTGGGAACAGACGGGAGTGCTATTTGCACTGTATAAGGCATTTGGAGCGCAATAGTGAATCTTCTTACCAGAAAACAACTCTTGCTCATAGGACCAAAAACTGCATGTGACTCATCTCCATTTAGGACTGGGAAACAAATGCTAGCTCGCCTTACAAGAAACACACTCTGCTTTAGAGAAAAGAGCACTCTTCTACTCTACTGTGTTTCCTATGGGGTCCAAACAGTGAGCTTGCAAAGAACAAAAGAACTGTGCTTCCTACACACACGGACCATATCTAGTTCAACTCTGCTTAGGAAACTGACAAGAACAGTAGCTCCTATTCAGTCCAATACACTGTACTTGCTGGGAAAATTCTCGAGTGCTATTTGCCTTGTGTAGGTCAATGGGAGCGCAATAGTGACTTTCCTTACCAGAAAACAAGTCTTGTTCATAGGACCAGAAACTGCATGTGATTCCACTCAATTTAAAACTAGGAAACAAACGCTAGCTCGCCTTACAAAAACACACTCTGCTTTTCAGAAAAGAGCACTCTTCTACTCTACTGTGTTTCCTATAGGGCCAGAACCGTGAGCTTGCACAGAACATAAGAACTGTGCTTCCTACACACAAGGGCCATATCTAGTTCAACTCTGCTTAGGAAACTGACAAGAACAGTAGCTCCTCTTCAGGCCGATACACTGTACTTGCTGGGAACAGACGCGAGAGCTATTTGCACTGTGTATGTCAAGGGGAGCGCAATAGTGACTTTCGTTACCAGAAAACAACTCTTGCTCGTAGGACCAGAAACTGCATGTGATTCAACTCCATTTAGGACTGGGAAACAAACGCTAGCTCGCCTTACAAAAAACACACTCTGCTTTTGAGAAAAGAGCACTCTTCTACTCTACTGTGTTTCCTATGGGGTCTGAACAGTGAGCTTGCTCAGAACAAAAGAACTGTGCTTCCTACACACACAGCCATACCTAGTTCAATTCTGCTTATGAACCTGACAAGAACCGTAGATCATCTTCAGTCCAATTCACTGTACTTGTTGGGAACAGACGCCAGTGCTATTTGTCCTGTGTATGGCAATGGCAGCGCAATAGTGACTATTCTTACCATAAAAAAACTCTTGCTCGTAGGACCAGAAACTGCATGTGATTCAACTCCATTTAGTACTGGGAAACAAATGCTAGCTCGCCTTACACGAAACACACTCTGCTATAGAGAAAAGAGCACTCTTCTAGTCTACTGTGTTTCCTATAGGGCCAGAACAGTGAGCTTGCTCAGAACAAAAGAACTGTGCTTCCTACACACGGACCATATCTAGTTCAACTCTGCTTAGGGAACTGACAGTACAGTAGCTCCTATTCAGTCCAATCCACTGTACTTCCTGGGAACAGACAGGAGTGCTATTTGTAATGTGTATGTCAATGGGAGCACAATAGTGACTTTCCTTACCACAAAACAACTCTTGCTCGTAGGACCAGAAACTGCATGTGATTCAACTCCATTTAGGACTAGGAAACAAACGCTAGCTCGCCTTACAAGAAATACACTCTGCTTTTGAGAAAAGAGCACTGCTGTGGGATGTATGGCAAATTTGTTGCTAATTAATCAATAAAACACTGATTGGCCATTGGCTAGGCAGGTAGTGTAGGTGGGGCAAGGAGGAGAATAAAGCAGGGAAGTGGAAGGCTGAGAGAGAGACACTGCCAGCCGCCATCAGGACAAGGAAGATGTAAGGTACCAGTAAGCCATGAGCCATGTGGCAAAGTAAAAATTAATAGAAATCTGCTAAATATAAGAGTAAGAGCTAGACAATAACAGGCCTTAGCTAATGGCCAAGCAGTTTAAATAATGTAAGAGTCTTTGTGTTTATTTTATAAGTGGGCTCTGAGACTGGCGGGACTTGGTGGTGGGAGCTGGAGAGAAATTCTCCAGCAACAAATGGCGTCCAATGTGTTGGCAAGAGTTTCCACCTAAAAACTGAGAAAAAAGATTCTAAAACGGAGCTAAAAACAGCTCCTAGTTGTCTCTTTCAAGCTAGTGGCAGCCTGCGTGTTTGAGCTACTATGGCGGGTTCCTGGCGTGCATGCTTGACCTGCAGTATGGCGGGAATGAGGCCTCTGCAAGTGGCACATTAAGCTGTGTGGTGGATTTAGCCTTTGCTAGTACAAAACAAAACAAAACAAAAAAAAAGAGATTTCTGGGCTACACGCTGCTTTGATAGAAGCAGAAACCCATTATTTCTGAGAGTTGATGGCTCCCAGAGCTCGCGGAAAACGTAGCCATGTTGGGAAGCCGAGGTGGGCGGAGCCAGCAGCCACAGCTGCTGCAGTTTAAAGCAATAGATTCACAATAAGACAGATTCAGATGTAATAGTTTACAATGTGTGTAAAAGATACGTAGGCTTGAAAGAGACAAAAAAGGTGATATATAGAGTTATAGAAACAAATACATAGTTTTAAAAAATAAAGTCATTAAAGAGACAGTAAAGGTAGTATAAAAAATAAGCCACGTAAAAATGGATATTACACAGAGAATCTGGATTGTGTTGTCGTTGGGACTTTTAACTGCAGAAAAACATTTGATTGTAAAAGCTGTAGAGTTATGCCAAAATGTATATTTTAAAGATACCTTGACTTCAAAATTTGGATGTAAGGATATGTTGCTTTGGAAAAGAGTCTCTTTTGTTTCCACAGAAAGCCAGAGGCTATGGATTTGTTCAAGATTAAGATACATCAGGTTTGACCAGCCAAGACCCCCTGATGGTCTCCTATGACACCATGGCCCAGATGATCCAACATCCAGAATGGTTTAAAGGCATCTGGCTCAGACGATACAGCCTCATGGACTATTCCATAATTCTAAATTTTTTTTTGTTTCCCCACAAGATACAGCGCCCCCTTCCAGCAGGAAGTAGTAAGAGAAGCTACACCCAAATTGCCAAATTATATGTAATTTTACTTTGTTAAGGTTAAAACCTTCCTTTTTTTAAAAAAAAAAGGGGGGGAAAAGTGATGTGGGATGTATGGCAAATGTGTTGCTAATTAATCAATAAAACACTGATTGGCCGTTGGCTAGGCAGGAAGTGTAGGCGGGGCAAGGAGGAGAATAAAGCGGGGAAGTGGAAGGCTGAGAGAGAGACACTGCCAGCCGCCATCAGGACAAGGAAGATGTAAGGTACCAGTAAGCCATGAGCCATGTGGCAAAGTAAAGATTAATAGAAATGGGCTAAATATAAGAGTAAGAGCTAGACAATAACAGGCCTGAGCTAATGGCCAAGCAGTTTAAATAATGTAAGAGTCTGTGTGTTTATTTTATAAGTGGGCTCTGAGACTGGCGGGACTTGGTGGTGGGAGCTGGAGAGAAATTCTCCAGCAACAGAGCACTCTTCTACTCTACTGTGTTTCCTATGGGGTCCAAACAGTGAGCTTGCTCAGAACAAAAGAACTGTGCTTCCTACACACATGGACCATATCTAGTTCAATTCTGCTTAGGAAACTGACAAGAACAGTAGCTCCTATTCTGTCCAATACACTGTACATGCTGGGAACAGACGCGAGTGCTATTTGCACTGTGTATGGAATTTGGAGCCCCATAGTGACTTTCCTTACCAGAAAACAACTCTTGCTCGTAGGACTAGAAACTGCATGTGATTCAACTCCATTTAACTGGGAAACAAATGCTAGCTCGCCTTACAAGAAACACACTCTGCTTTTGAGAAAAGAGCACTCTTCTACTCTACTGTGTTTCCAATATGGTCAAAACAGTGAGCTTGCGCAAAACAAAAGAACTGAGCATCCTATACACACGGGCCATATCTCGTTCAACTCTGCTTAGGAAACTGACAAGAACAATAGCTCCTCTTCAGTCCGATACACTGTACTTGCTGGGAACAGACGCGAGTGCTATTTGCCCTGTGTATGGTAATGGGAGCACAATAGTGACTTCCTTACCAGAAAACAACTCTTGCTCATAGGACCAGAAACTGCATGTGATTCAACTCCATTTAGGACTGGGAAACAAATGCTAGCTTGCCTTACATGAAACACACTCTGCTTTTGAGAAAAGAGCACTCTTCTACTCTACTGTGTTTCCTATGGGGTCCAAACAGTGAGCTTGCTCAGAACAAAAGAACTGTGCTTCCTACACACGGACCATATCTAGTTCAACTCTGCTTAGGGAACTGACAGTACAGTAGCTCCTATTCAGTCCAATACACTGTACTTCCTGGGAACAGACGCGAGTGCTATTTGTAATGTGTATGTCAATGGGAGCACAATAGTGTCTTTCCTTTCCAGAAAACAACTCTTGCTCATAGGACCAGAAACTGCATGTGATTCAACTCCATTTAGGACTGGGAAACAAACGCTAGCTCGCCTTACAATCAACACACTCTGCTTTTGAGAAAAGAGCACTCTTCTACTCTACTGTGTTTCCTATAGGCCAGAAGAGTGAGCTTGCTCAGAACAAAAGAACTGTGCTTCCTACACAGACGGGCCATATCTAGTTCAACTCTGCTAAGGAAACTGACAAGAACTGTAGATCCTCTTCAGTCCAATACACTTTACATGCTGGGAACAGACTCCAGTGCTATTTGCCCTGTGTATGACAATGGGAGCACAACAGTGACTCTTCTTACCAGAAAACAACTCTTGCTCATAGGACCAGAAACTGCATGTGATTGAACTCCATTTAGGACTGGGAAACAATCGCTAGCTCGCCTTACAAGAAACACATTCTGCTTTTGAGAAAAGAGCACTCTTCTACTCTACTGTGTTTCCTACAGGACCAGAAGAGTGAGCTTGCTCAGAACAAAAGAAGTGTACTTCCTGCACACACGGGCCATATCTAGTTCAACTTTGCTTAGGAAACTGACAAGAACAGTAGATCCTCTTCAGTCCAATACACTGTACATCCTGGGAACAGATGCGAGTCCTATTTGCCCTGTGTATGGCAATGGGAACACAATAGTGACTCTTCTTACTAGAAAACAACTCTTGCTCGTAGGACCAGAAACTGCATGTGATTCAACTCCATTTAGGACTGGGAAACAAATGCTAGCTCGCCTTACAAGAAACACACTCTGCTTTTGAGAAAAGAGCACTCTTCTACTCTACTGTGTTTCCTATAGGGCCAAAACAGTGAGCTTGCTCAGAACAAAAGAACTGTGCTTCCTACACACACCGGCCATATCTAGTTCATCTCTGCTTAGGAAACTGACAAGAACAGTAGATCCTCTTCACTCCAATACACTGTAAATGCTGGGAACAGACGACAGTGCTATTTGCCCTGTGTATGACAATGGGAGCGCAATAGTGATTCTTCTTACCAGAAAACAACTCTTGCTCCTAGGATCAGAAACTGCATGTGATTCAACTCCATTTAGGACTGGCAAACAAACGCTATCTTGCCTTACAAGAAACACACTCTGCTTTTGAGAAAAGAGCACTCTTCTAATCTACTGTGTTTCCTATGGGGTCCGAACAGTGAGCTTGCTCAGAACAAAAGAACTGTGCTTCCTACACACACGGGCCATATCTAGTTCAACTCTGCTTAGGAAACTGACAAGAACAGTAGCTCCTCTTCTGTCCAATACACTGTACTTGCAAAGAACATTAGCAAGTGTTGTTTGCACTGTGTATGGCAGTAGCATCGCAATAGTGACTCTTCTTCCCAGAAAACAACTCTTCCTCATAGGACAAGAACCTCCATGTAATTCAACTCCATTTAGGACTGAGAAACAGACGCTAGCTCACCTTACAAGAAACACATTCTGCTTTTGAGAAATGAGCACTCTTCTACTCTACTGTGTTTCCTATAGGGCCAGAACAGTGAGCTTGCTCAGAACAAAAGAACTGTGCTTCCTACACACACGGGCTATATCTAGTTCAACTCTGCTTAGGAAACTGACAAGAACAGTAGCTCCTCTTCAGTCCAATACACTGTACTTGCTGGGAGCAGACGCGAGTGCTATTTGCACTGTGTATGGCAAAGGGAGCGAAATAGAGACTCTTCTTACCAGAAAACAACTGTTGCACGTAGGACCAGAAACTGCATGGGATTCAACTCCATTTCTGACTGGGAAACAAACACTAGCTTGCCTTACAAGAAACACACTCTGCTTTTGAGAAAAGAGCACTCTTCTACTCTACAGTGTTTCCTATGGGATCCGAACAGTGAGCTTGCTGAGAACAAAAGAACTGTGCTACCTACACACACGGGCCATATCTAGTTCAATTCTGCTTCGGAAATTGACAAGAACAGTAGCTCCTATTCAGTCCAATACACTGTACTTGCTGGGAACAGACGCGAGTGCTATTTGCACTGTATATGCCAATGGGAGCCCAAAAGTGACTCTTCTTACCAGAAAACAACTCTTGCTCGTAGGACCAAAAACTGCTTGTGATTCAACTCCATTTTGGACTGGGAAACAAACACTATCTCGCCTTACAAGAAACACAATCTGCTTTTGAGAAAACAGCACTCTTCTACTCTACTGTGTTTCCTATATTGCGAGAACAGTGAGTTTTCTCAGAACAAAAGATCTGTGCTTCCTCAGAAACGGGCCATATCTAGTTCAACTCTGCTTAGGAAACTGACAAGAACAGTAGCTCCTCTTCAGTCCAATACACTGTACATGCTGGGAATAGACGCCAGTGCTATTTGCCCTGTGTTTGACAATGGGAGCGCAACAGTGACTCTTCTTACCAGAAAACAACTCTTGCTCGTAGGACCAGAAACTGCATGTGATTCAACTCCATTTAGGACTGGGAAACAAACGCTAGCTCGCCTTACAAGAAACACACTCTGCTTTTGAGAAAAGAGCACTCTTCGACTCTATTGTGTTTCCTATAGGGCCAAAACAGTGAGCTTGCTCAGAACAAAAGAACTGTGCTTCCTACACACACGGTCATATCTAGTTCAATTCTGCTTAAAAAACTGACAAGAATAGTAGATCCTCTTCAGTCCAATACACTGTACTTGCTCGGAACAGATGCGAGTGCTATTTGCCCTGTGTATGACAATGGGAGCGCAATAGTGACTCTTCTTAACAGAAAACAACTCTTGCTCTTAGGACCAGAAACTGCGTGGGATTCAACTCCATTTCTGACTGGGAAACAAACACTAGCTCGACTTACAAGAAACACACTCTGCTTTTGAGAAAAGAGCACTCTTCTACTCTACAGTGTTTCCTATGGGATCCGAACAGTGAGCTTGCTGAGAACAAAAGAACTGTGCTTCCTACACACGGGCCATATCTAGTTCAATTCTGCTTAGGAAATTGACAAGAACAGTAGCTCCTATTCAGTCCAATACACTGTACTTGCTGGGAACAAACGCGAGTGCTATTTGCACTGTATATGCCAATGGGAGCCCAATAGTGACTCTTCTTACCAGAAAACAACTCTTGCTCGTAGGACCAAAAACTGCATGGGATTCAACTCCATTTAGGACTGGGAAAAAAACACTAGCTCGCCTTACAAGAAACACACTCTGCTTTAGAGAAAAGAGAACTCTTCTACTCTACTGTGTTTCCTATAGGGCCAGAATAGTGAGCTTGCTCAGAACAAAAGAACTGTGTTTCCTACACACACGGGCCATATCTAGATCAATTCTGCTTAGGAAACTGACAAGGACGGTAGATCCTCTTCAGTCAAATACACTGTACATGCTCGGAACAGACGCCAGTGCTATTTGCCCTGTGTATGACATTGGGAGCACAATAGTGACTCTTCTTACCAGAAAACAACTCTTGCTCGTAGGACCAGAAACTGCATGTGATTCAACTCCATTTAGGACTGAAAAACAAACACTAGCATGCCTTACAAGAAACACACTCTGCTTTTGTGAAAAGGACACTCTTCTACTCTAATGTGTTTACGATAGGGCCAAAACAGTGAGCTTGCTCAGAACAAAAGAACTGTGCATCCTACACACACGGCCATATCTAGTTCAATTCTGCTTAGGAAACTGACAAGAAGAGTAGATCCTCTTCAGTCCAATACACTGTACATGCTGGGAATAGACGCCAGTGCTATTTGCCCTGTGTATGACAATGGGAGCGCAATAGTGACTCTTCTTACCAGAAAACAACTCTTGCTTGTAGGACCAGAAACTGCATGTGATTCAACTCCTTTTAGGACTGCGAAACAAACGTTAGCTCGCCTTACAAGAAACACACTCTGCTTTTGAGAAAAGAGCACTCTTCTACTCTACTGTGTTTCCTTTGGGGTCCAAACAGTGAGCTTGCTCAGAACAAAAGAACTGTGCTTCCTACACACACGGGCCATATCTAGTTCAACTCTGCTTAGGAAACTGACAAGAACAGTAGATCCTCTTCAGTCCAATACACTGTACTTGCTGGGAACAGACGCGAGTTCTATTTGTCCTCTATAGGGCAATGGGAGCACAATAGTGACTCTTCTCACCACAAAACACCTCTTGCTCTTAGGACCAGAAACTGCATGGGATTCAACTCCATTTCGGACTGGGAAACAAACGCTATCTTGCCTTACAAGAAACACACTGTGCTTTTGAGAAAAGAGCACTCTTCTACTCTACTGTGTTTCCTATGGTGTCTGAACAGTGAGCTTGCTCAGAACAAAAGAACTGTGCTTCCTACACACAGAGGCCATATCTAGTTCAACTCTGCTTAGGAAACTGACAAGAACAGTAGATCTTCTTCAGTCCAATACACTGTACTTGCTGTGACCAGACGCGAGTGCTATTTGCACTGTGTATGGCAATGGGAACGCAATTTTGACTCTTCTTACCAGAAAAAAAATCTTGCTCGTAGGACCCAAAACTACATGTGATTCAACTCCATTTAGGATTGGGAAACAAACGCTAGCTCGCCTTACAAGAAACACACTCTACTTTTGAGAAAAGAGCACTCTTCTACTCTATTGTGTTTCCTATAGGGCCAAAACAGTGAGCTTGCTCAGAACAAAAGAACTGTGCTTCCTACACACACGGTCATATCTAGTTCAATTCTGCTTAAAAAACTGACAAGAATAGTAGATCCTCTTCAGTCCAATACACTGTAGTTGCTTGGAACAGATGGGAGTGCTATTTGCCCTGTGTATGACAATATGAGCGCAATAATGACAGTTCTTAGCAGAAAACAACTCTTGCTTGTAGGACCAGAAACTGCATGTGATTCAACTCCATTTAGGACTGCAAAGCTAACGCTAGCTCGCCTTACAAGAAACACACTCTTTTTGAGAAAAGAGCCCTCTTCTACTCTAAAGTGTTTCCTATGGGGTCCGAACAGTGAGCTTGCTCAGAACAAAAGAACTGTGCTTCCTACACACACGGGCCATATCTAGTTCAACTCTGCTTAGGAAACTGACAAGAACAGTAGCTCCTCTTCAGTCCAATGCACTGTACTTGCTGGGAACTAATGAGAGGGCTATTTGTACTGTGTATGGCAATGGGAGCGCAATGTGACTTTCCTTACCAGAAAACAACTCTTGCTCATGGGAACAAAAACTGCATGTGATTCAACTCCATTTAGGAGTGGGAAACAAACACTAGCTCGCCTTACAAGAAACACACTCTGCTTTTGAGAAAAGAGCACTCTTCTACTCTACTGTGTTTCCTATAGGGCCAGAATAGTGAGCTTGCTCAGAAAAAAAGAACTGTGCTTCCTACACAAACGGCATTATCTAGTTCAATTCTGCTTGGGTAACTGACAAGAACAGTAGATCCTCTTCATTCCAACACACTGTACATGCTGGGAATAGACGCCAGTGCTATTTGCCCTGTGTTTGACAATGGGAGCACAACAGTGACTCTTCTTACCAGAAAACAACTCTTGCTCGTAGGACCAGAAACTGCATGTGATTCAACTCCATTTAGGACTGGGTAACAAACGCTAGCTCGCCTTACAAGAAGCACACTCTGCTTTTGAGAAAAGAGCACTCTTCTACTCTACTGTGTTTCCTATAGGGCCAGAAAAGTGAGCTTGCTAAGAACAAAAGAACTGTGCTTCCTACACACACGGGCTATATTTAGTTCAACTCTGCTTAGGAAACTGACAAGAACAGTTGGTCCTCTTCAGTCCAATACACTGTACATGCTGGGAACAGACGTCAGTGCTATTTGCCCTGTGTATGATAATGGGAGCGCAATAGAGACTCTTCTTAGCAGAAAACAACTCTTGCTCGTAGGACCCGAAAGTGCATGGGATTCAACTCCATTTCGGACTGGGAAACAAACGCTAGCTCGCCTTACAAGAAACACACTCTGCTTTTGAGAAAAGAGCACTCTTCTACTCTACTGTGTTTCCTATGGGGTCTGAACAGTGTGCTTGCTCAGAACAAAAGAACTGTGTGCTTCCTACACACAGGGGCCATATCTAGTTCAACTCTGCTTAGGAAACTGACAAGAACAGAAGCTCATCTTCAGTCCAATACACTGTACTTGCTGTGACCAGACGCGAGTGCTATTTGCACTGTGTATGGCAATGGGAACGCAATTTTGACTCTTCTTACCAGAAAACAAATCTTACTCGTAGTACCCAAAACTACATGTGATTCAACTCCATTTAGGATTGGGAAACAAACGCTAGCTCGCCTTACAAGAAACACACTCTACTTTTGAGAAAAGAGCACTCTTCTACTCTATTGTGTTTCCTATAGGGCCAAAACAGTGAGCTTGCTCAGAACAAAAGAACTGTGCTTCCTACACACACGGTCATATCTAGTTCAATTCTGCTTAAAAAACTGACAAGAATAGTAGATCCTCTTCAGTCCAATACACTGTAGTTGCTTGGAACAGATGGGAGTGCTATTTGCCCTGTGTATGACAATATGAGCGCAATAATGACAGTTCTTAGCAGAAAACAACTCTTGCACGTAGGACCAGAAACTGCATGGGAATCAACTCCATTTCTGACTTGGAAACAAACACTAGCTCGCCTTACAAGAAACACACTCTGCTTTTGAGAAAAGAGCACTCTTCTACTCTACAGTGTTTCCTATGGGATCCGAACAGTGAGCTTGCTGAGAACAAAAGAACTGTGCTTCCTACACACACGGGCCATATCTAGTTCAATTCTGCTTAGGAAATTGACAAGAACAGTAGCTCATCTTCAGTCCAATACACTGTACTTGCTGCGAACAGACGTGAGTGCTATTTGCACTGTGTATGGCAATGGGAGCGCAATAGTGACTCTTCTTACCACAAAACAACTCCTGCTCGTAGGACCAAAAACTGCTTGTGATTGAACTCCATTTTGGACTGGGAAACAAACACTATCTCGCCTTACAAGAAACACACTCTGGTTTTAAGAAAAGATAACTCTTCTACTCTACTGTGTTTCCTATGTTGCCAGAACAGTGAGTTTTCTGAGAACAAAAGAACTGTGCTTCCTACACAAACGGGCCATATCTAGTTCAACTCTGTTTAGGAAACTGACAAGAACAGTAGCTCCTCTTCAGTCCAATACACTGTACTTGCTGGGAACAGACACGAGTGCTGTTTGCAGTGTATGTGGCAATTGGAGCACAATACTGAATCTTCTTACCAGAAAACAACTCTTGCTCTTAGTACCAGAAACTGCATGGGATTCAACTCCATTTCGGACTTGGAAACAAACGCTAGCTCGCCTTACAAGAAACACACTCTGCTTTTGAGAAAAGACCACTCTTCTACTCTACGGTGTTTTCTATGGGGTCTGAACAGTGAGCTTGCTCAGAAAAAAAGAACTGTGCTTCCTACACAAACGCTATTATCTAGTTCAATTCTGCTCGGGAAACTGACAAGAACAGTAGATCCTCTTCATTCCAATACACTGTACATGCTGGGAATAGACGCCAGTGCAATTTGCCCTGTGTTTGACAATGGGAGCACAACAGTGACTCTTCTTACCAGAAAACAACTCTTGCTGGTAGGACCAGAAACTGCATGTGATTCAACTCCATTGAGGACTGGGAAACAAACGCTAGCTCGCCTTACAAGAAACACACTCTGCTTTTGAGAAAAGAGCACTCTTCTACTCTACGGTGTTTCCTATGGGGTCTGAACAGTGAGCTTGCTCAGAACAAAAGAACTGTGCTTCCTACACACAGAGGCCATATCTAGTTCAACTCTGCTTAGGAAACTGACAAGAACAGTAGCTCCTCTTCAGTCCAATACACTGTACTTGCTGGAGCAGACGTGAGTGCTATTTGCACTGTTTATGGCAAAGGGAGCACAATAGTGACTTTCCTTACCAGAAAACATCCCTTGCTCGTAGGACCAAAAACTGCATGTGATTCAACTCCATTTTGGACTGAAAAACAAACGCTAGCTCGCCTTACAAGAAACACACTCTGCTTTTGAGAAAAGAGCACTCTTCTATTCTACTGTGTTTCCTATGGGGTCCGAACAGTGAGCTTGCTCAGAACAAAAGAACTGTGCTTTCTACACACACGGGCCACATCTAGTTCAACTCTGCTTAAAAAACTGACAAGAACAGTATCTCCTCTTCAGTCCAATACAGTGTAATTGCTGGAAACAGACGCGAGTGCTACTTGAACTGTGTAGGGCAATGGGAACAAAATATTGACTCTTCTTACCAGAAAACAACTCTTGCTTGTAGGACCAGAAACTGCATGTGATTCAACTCTATTTAGGACTGGGAAACAAACGCTAGCTCGCCTTAGAAGAAACACACTCTGCTTTTGAGAAAAGAGCACTCTTCTACTTTGCTGTGTTTCCTATAGGGCCAGAACAGTGAGCTTGCTCAGAACAAAAGAACTGTGCTTCCTACACACACAGGCCATATCTAGTTCAACTCTGCTTAGGAAACTGACAAGAACGGTAGATCCTCTTCAGTCCAATACACTGTACTTGCTGGGAACAGACGCGAGTGCTATTTGAACTGTGTAGGGCAAAGGGAGCACAATAGTGACTTTCCTTACCAGAAAACATCCCTTGCTCATAGGACCAAAAACTGCATGTGATTCAACTCCATTTAGGACTGGGAAACAAACGCTAGCTCGCCTTACAAGAAACACACTCTGCTTTTGAGAAAAGAGCACTCTTCTACTCTACTGTGTTTCCTATAGGGCAAGAACAGTGAGCTTGCTCAGAACAAAAGAACTGTGCTTCCTACACACATGGGCTATATCTAGTTCAACTCTTCTTAGGAAACTGACAAGAACAGTAGCTCCTCTTCAGTCTAATACACTGTACTTGCTGGGAGCAGACGCGAGTGCAATTTGCACTGTGTATGGCAATGGGAGCAAATAGTGACTCTTCTTACCAGAAAACAACTCTTGCTCGTAGGACCAGAAACTGCATGGGATTCAACTCCTTTTCTGACTGGGAAACAAACACTAGCTAGCCTTACAAGAAATACAATCTGCTTTTGAGAAAAGAGCACTCCTCTACTCTACTGTGTTTCCTAATGGGTCTGAAAAGTGAGGTTGCTCAGAACAAAAGAAGTGTGCTTCACACACACGGGACATATCTACTTCAACTCTGCTTAAGAAACTGACAAGAACAGTAGCTCCTCTTCTGTCCAATACAATGTACTTGCTGGGAACAGACGCGAGTGCTATTTGCACTGTGTATGGCAATGGGAGCACAATAGTGACTCTTCTTACCAGAAAACAACTCGTGCTCACAGGACCAGAAACTGCATGTGATTCAACTCCATTATGGACTGGGAAACAAACGCTAGCTCGCCTTACAAGAAACACACTCTGCTTTTGAGAAAAGAGCACTCTTCTACTCTTCTGTGTTTCCTATAGGGCCAGAAGAGTGAGCTTGCTCTGAACAAATGATTTGTGCTTCCTTAACACACGGGCCATATATAGTTCAACTCTGCTTAGGAAACTGACAAGAACAGTAGTTCCTCTTCAGTCTAATACACTGTACTTGCTGGGAACAGACGCGAGTGCTATTTGCCCTGTGTATGGCAATGGGAGTGCAATAGTGACTCTCCTTACCAGAAAACAACTCGTGCTTGTAGGACCAGAAACTGCATGTGATTCAACTCCTTTAGGACTTGGAAACAAAAGCTAGCTTGCCTTAGAAGAAACACACTCTGCTTTTGAGAAAAGAGCACTCTTCTACTCTACTGTGTTTCCTATAGGGCCAGAACAGTGAGCTTGCTCAGAAAAAAAGAACTGTGCTTCCTACACACACAGGCCATATCTAGTTCAACTCTGCTTAGGAAAGTGACAAGAACAGTTGGTCCTCTTCAGTCCAATACGCTGTACATGCTGGGAACAGAGGCCAGTGCTATTTGTCCTGTGTATGATAATGGGAGCGCAATAGAGACTCTTCTTACCAGAAAACAACTCTTGCTCGTAGGACCCGAAACTGCATGGGATTCAACTCCATTTTGGACTGGGAAACAAACGCTAGCTCGCCTTACAAGCAACACACTCTGCTTTTGAGAAAAGAGCACTCTTCTACTCTACTGTGATTCCTATGGGGTCTGAACAGTGTGCTTGCTCAGAACAAAAGAACTGTGTGCTTCCTACAGACAGGGGCCATGTCTAGTTCAACTCTGCTTAGGAAACTGACAAGAACAGTAGCTCATCTTCAGTCCAATACACTGTACTTGCTGCGAACAGACGCGAGTGCTATTTGCACTGCATATGGCAATGGGAGCACAATAGTGACTTTTCTTACTAGAAAACATCTCTTGCTCGCAGGACCAAAAACTACATGTGATTCAACTCCATTTAGGACTGGGAAACAAACTCTATCTCGTCTTACAAGAAACACACTCTGCTTTTGAGAAAAGAGCACTCTTCTACTCTATTGTGTTTCTTATAGGACCAAAACAGTAAGCTTGCTCAGAACAAAATAACTGTGCTTCCTACACACACGGGCCATATCTAGTTCAACTCTGCTTAGGAAACTGACAAGAGCATTAGCTCCTCTTCTGTCCAATACACTGTACTTGCAAAGAACAGTAGCGAGAGTTGTTAGCACTGTGTATGGCAGTAGGAGCGCAATAGTGACTCTTCTTACCAGAAAACAACTCTTGCGCATAGGACATGAAACTGCATGTAATTCAACTCCATTTAGGACTGGGAACCAAATGCTAGCTCACCTTACAAGAAACACACTCTGCTTTTGAGAAGAGCACTCTTCTACTCCTCTGTGTTTCCTATAGGACCAGAACAGTGAGCTTGCTCAGAACAAAAGAACTGTGCTTCCTAAACACACGGGCCATATCTCGTTCAACTCTGCTTAGGAAACTGACAAGAACAGTAGCTCCTCTTCAGTCCAATACACTGTACTTGCTGGGAACAGACGCGAGTGCTATTTGCACTGTTTATGGCAAAGGGAGCACAATAGTGACTTTCCTTACCAGAAAACATCCCTTGCTTGTAGGACCAAAAACTGCATGTGATTCAACTCCATTTAGGACTGGGAAACAAACGCTAGTTCACCTTACAAGAAAAAAACTCTGCTTTTGAGAAAAGAGCACTCTTCTACTCTACTGTGTTTTCTGTAGGGCCAGAACAGTGAGCTTGCTCAGAACAAAAGAACTGTGCTTCCAACACAGAAGGGCTATATCTAGTACAACTCTGCTTAGGAAACTGACAAGAACAGTAGATCCTCTTCAGTCCAATACACTGTACATGCTGGTAACAGACGCCAGTGCTATTTGCCCTGTGTATGACAATGGGAGCGCAATAGTGACTCTTCTTACCAGAAAACAACTCTTGTTCCTAGGATCAGAAACTACATGTGATTCAACTCCATTTAGGACTGGTAAACAAAAACTAGCTAGCCTTACAAGAAACACACTCTGCTTTTGAGAAAAGAGCACACTTCTATTCTACTGTGTTTACTATGGGGTCCGAAAATTGAGCTTGCTCAGAACTAAAGAACTGTGCTTCACACACACGGGCCATATGTAGTTCAATTCTGCTTAGGAAACTGACAAGAACAGTAGCTCCTCTTCTGTCCAATACACTGTACTTGCTGGGAACAGACGCGAGTGCTATTTGCACTGAGTATGGTAATGGTAGTACAATAGTGACTCTTTTTACCAGAAAACAACTCTTGCTCATAAAACCAGAAACTGCATGTGATTCAACTCAATTTAGGACTGGGAAACAAACGCTAGCTCGCCTTACAAGAAACAAACTCTGCTTCTGAGAAAAGAGCACTCTTCTACTCTTCTGTGTTTTCTATAGTGCCAGAACACTGAGCTTGCTCAGAACAAAAGAACTGTGCTTCCTACACACACAGGCGATATCTAGTTCAACTCTGCTTAGGAAACTGACAAGAACAGTAGCTCCTCTTCAGTCCAATACACTGTACTTGCTGGGAACAGACGTGAGTGCTATTTGCACTGTTTATGGCAAAGGGAGAAAAATAGTGACTTTCCTTTCCAGAAAACATCCCTTGTTGGTTGGACCAGAAACTGCATGTGATTCAACTCCATTTTGGACTGGGAAACACATGCTAGCTCGCCTTACAAGAAACACATTCTGCTTTGAGAAAAGAACACTCTTCTACTCTACTGTGTTTCCTACAGGGCCAGAAGAGTGAGCTTGCTCAGAACAAAAGAAGTGTACTTCCTACACACACGGGCCATATCTAGTTCAACTTTGCTTAGGAAACTAACAAGAACAGTAGATCCTCTTCAGTCCAATACACTGTACATCCTGGGAACAGACGCGAGTCCTATTTGCCCTGTGTATGGCAATGGGAACACAATAGTGACTCTTCTTACTAGAAAACAACTCTTGCTTGTAGGACCAGAAACTGCCTGTGATTCAACTCCATTTAGGACTGGGAAACAAAAGCTAGCTCGCCTTACAAGAAACACACTCTGCTTTTGAGAAAAGAGCACTCTTCTACTCTACTGTGTTTTCTATAGGGCCAAAACAGTGAGCTTGCTCAGAACAAAAGAACTGTGCTTCCTACACACACCGGCCATATCTAGTTCAACTCTGCTTAGGAAACTGACAAGAGCAGTAGATCCTCTTCAGTCCAATACACTGTACATGCTGGGAACAGACGCCAGTGCTATTTGCCCTGTGTATGACAGTGGGAGCGCAATAGTGACTCTTTTTACCAGAAAACAACTCTTGCTCCTAGGATCAGAAACTGCATGTGATTCAACTCCATTTATGACTGGGAAACAAACACTAGATCGCCTTACAAGAAACACACTCTGCTTTAGAGAAAAGATCACTCTTCTACTCTACTGTGTTTCCTATGGGGTCCGAACAGTGAGCTTGCTCAGAACAAAAGAACTGTGCTTCCTACACACACGGGCCATATCTAGTTCAACTCTGCTTAGGAAACTGACAAGAACAGTAGCTCCTCTTCTGTCCAATACACTGTACTTGCAAAGAACATTAGCAAGTGTTGTTTGCACTGTGTATGGCAGGAGGAGCGCAATAGTGACTCTTTTTACCAGAAAACAACTCTTCCTCATAGGACAAGAACCTCCATGTAATTCAACTCCATTTAGGACTGGGAAACAAACGCTAGCTCACCTTACAAGAAACACAATCTGCTCTTGAGAAATGAGCACTCTTCTACTCTACTGTGTTTCCTATAGAGCCAGAACAGTGAGCTTGCTCAGAACAAAAGAACTGTGCTTCCTACACACACGGGCCATATCTAGTTCAACTCTGCTTAGGAAACTGACAAGAACAGTAGCTCCTCTTCTGTCCAATACACTGTACTTGCAAAGAACATTAGCAAGTGTTGTTTGCACTGTGTATGGCAGTAGGAGCGCAATAGTGACTCTTCTTACCAGAAAACAAATCTTCCTCATAGGACAAGAACCTCCATGTAATTCAACTCCATTTAGGACTGGGAAACAAACGCTAGCTCACCTTACAAGAAACACATTCTGCTTTTGAGAAATGAGCACTCTTCTACTCTACTGTGTTTCCTATAGAGCCAGAACAGTGAGCTTGCTCAGAACAAAAGAACTGTGCTTCCTACACACATGGGCTATATCTAGTTCAACCCTGCTTAGGAAACTGACAAGAGCAGTAGCTCCTCTTCAGTCCAATACACTGTACTTGCTGGGAGCAGACGCGAGTGCTATTTGCACTGTGTAGGGCAAAGGGAGCGAAATAGTGACTCTTCTTACCAGAAAACAACTCTTGCTCCTAGGACCACAAACTGCATGGGATTCAACTCTGTTTCTGACTGGGAAACAAACAATAGCTAGCCTTACAAGAAACACACTCTGCTTTTGAGAAAAGAGCACTCTTCTACTCTACTGTGTTTACTATGGGGTCCGAAAATTGAGCTTGCTAAGAACAAAAGAACTGTGCTTCACACACACGGGCCATATCTAGTTCAACTCTGCTTAGGAAACTGACAAGAACAGTAGCTCCTCTTCAGTCCAATACACTGTACTTGCTGGGAACAGACGCCAGTGCTATTTGCCTTGTGTATGACAATGAGAGTTCAGTAGTGACTCTTCTTACCAGAAAAAAAACTCTTGCTCGTAGGACCAGAAACTGCATGTGATTCAACTCCATTTAGGACTGCGCAACAAACGCTAGCTTGCTTTACAAGAAAAACACTCTGCTTTTGAGAAAAGGGCACTCTTCTACTCTAATGTGTTTCCTATGGGTTCGATCAGTGAGCTTACAGTAAAAAAGAACTGTGCTTCCTACACACACGGGCCATATCTAGTTCAACTCTGCTTAGATAACTGACAAGAACAGTAGATCCTGTTCATTCCAATACACTGTACATGCTGGGAACAGACGCGAGTGCTATTTGCCCTGTGTATGACAATGGGAGCTCAATAGTGACTCTTCTTACCAGAAAAAAACTCTTGCTCGTAGGACCAGAAACTGCTTGTGATTCAACTCCATTTATAACTGGGAAACAAACGCTAGCTCGCCTTACAATAAACACACTCTGGTTTTGAGAAAAGAGCACTCTTCTAGTCTAATGTGTTTTTTGTAGGGCCAGAATAGTGAGCTTGCTCAGAACAAAAGAACTGTGCTTCCTACACACACCGACACTCTTCTACTCTACAGTGATTCCTATGGGGTCTGAACAGTGAGCTTGCTCAGAACAAAAGAACTGTGCTTCTTACACACACGGGCTATATCTAGTTCAACTCTGCTTAGGAAACTGACAAGAACAGTAGCTCCTCTTCAGTCCAATACACTGTACTTGCTGGGAACAGACGCCAGTGCTATTTGCCCTGTGTATGACAATGGGAGTTCAATAGTGACTCTTCTTACCAGAAAAAAAAAGTCTTGAACGTAGGACCAGAAGCTGCATTTGATTCAACTCCATTTAGGACTGCGCAACAAACGCTACCTTGCCTTACAAGAAAAACACTCTGCTTTTGATAAAAGGGCACTCTTCTACTCTAATGTGTTTCCTATGGGATCGATCAGTGAGCTTACAGTACAAAAGAACTGTGCTTCCTACACGGGCCATATCTAGTTCAACTCTGCTTAGGAAACTGACAAGAACAGTAGCTCCTCTTCAGTCCAATACACTGTACTTGATGGGAACAGACGCGAGTCCTCTTTGCACTGTATATGGCAATGGGAGCGAAATAGTGATTCTTCTTACCAGAAAACAACTCTTGCTCCTAGGACCAGAAACTGCATGTGATTCAACTCCTTTTAGGACGGGAAACAAACGCTAGCTCGCCTTACAAGAAACAAACTCTGCTTTTGAGAAAAGAGCACTCTTCTACTCTACTGTATTTCCTATAGGACAGGAATAGTGAGCTTGCTCAGAACAAAAGAACTGTGCTTCCTACACACACGGCCATATCTAGTTCAATTCTTCTTAGGAAACTGACAAGAACAGTAGCTCCTCTTCAGTCCAATACACTGTACTTGATGGGAACAGACGTGAGTCCTCTTTGCACTGTGTGTGGCAATGGGAGCGCAATAGTGACTTTCCTTACCAGAAAACAACTCTTGCTCGTAGGATCAAAAGCTACATGTGATTCAACTCCATTTATAACTGGGAAACAAACGCTAGCTCGCCTTACAAGAAAGACACTCTGCTTTTGAGAAAAGACCACTCTTCTACTCTACTGTGTTTCCTATAGGGCCAGAACAGTGAGCTTACTCAGAACAAAAGAACTGTGCTTCCTACACACACGGCCATATCTAGTTCAATTTTGCTTAGGAAACTGACAAGAACAGTAGCTCCTCTTCAGTCCAATACACTGTACTTGCTGGGAACAGACGCGAATGCTATTTGCACTGTGTATGGCAATGGGAGCACAATAGTGACTCTTCTTACCAGAAAAGAACTCTTGCTCGTAGGACCGCAAACTGCATGTGATTCAACTCCATTTAGGACTGGGAAACAAACGCTAGCTCGCCTTACAAGAAACACACTCTGCTTTTGAGAAAAGAGCACTCTTCTACTCTACTGTGTTTCCAATAGGGCCAGAACAGTGAGCTTACTCAGAACAAAAGACTGTGCTTCCTACACACACGGCCGTATCTAGTTCAATTTTGCTTAGGAAACTAACAAGAACAGTAGATCCTCTTCAGTCCCATACACTGTACTTGATGGAAACAGACGCGAGTGCTATTTGCACTGTGTATGTCAATGGGAGCACAATAGTGACTCTTCTTAATAGAAAACAACTCTTGCTCGTAGGACCAGAAACTGCATGTGATTCAACTCTATTTAGGACTGGGAAACAAATGCTAGCTCGCCTTACAAGAAACACACTCTGTTTTTGAGAAAAGGGCACTCTTCTACTCTACTGTGTTTCCTATGGGTTCGATCAGTGAGCTTACAGTAGAAAAGAACTGTGCTTCCTACACACATGGGCCATATCTAGTTTAACTCTGCTTATGAAACTGACAAGAACAATAGCTCCTCTTCAGTCCAATACACTGTACTTGCTGGGCACAGACGCGAGAGCTATTTGCACTGTATATGGCAATGGGAGCACAATAGTGACTCTTCTTACCAGAAAACATCTCTTGCTCGTAGGACCAGAAACTGCATGGGATTCAACTCCATTTCAGACTTTGAAACAAACACTAGCTCGCCTTACAAGAACCACACTCTGCTTTTGAGAAAAGAGCACTCTTCTACTCTACTGTGTTTCCTATGGGGACCGAACAGTCAGCTTGCTCAGAACAAAAGAACTGTGCTTCCTACACACACGGCCATATCTAGTTCAATTCTTCTTAGGAAACTGACAAGAACAGTAGATCCTGTTCATTGCAATACACTGTACATGCTGGGAACAGACGCGAGTGCTATTTGCCCTGTGTATGACAATGGGAGCTCAATAGTGACTCTTCTTACCAGAAAAAAACTCTTGCTCGTAGGACCAGAAACTGCTTGTGATTCAACTCCATTTATAACTGGGAAACAAACGCTAGCTCACCTTACAATAAACACACTCTGGTTTTGAGAAAAGAGCACTCTTCTAGTCTAATGTGTTTTTTGTAGGGCCAGAATAGTGAGCTTGCTCAGAACAAAAGAACTGTGCCTCCTACACACACCGACACTCTTCTACTCTACAGTGATTCCTATGGGGTCTGAACAGTGAGCTTGCTCAGAACAAAAGAACTGTGCTTCTTACACACACGGGCTATATCTAGTTCAACTCTGCTTAGGAAACTGACAAGAACAGTAGCTCCTCTTCAGTCCCATACACTGTACTTGATGGGAACAGACGTGAGTGCTATTTGCACTGTGTATGTCAATGGGAGCGCAATAGTGTCTTTCCTTACCAGAAAAACACTCTAGCTCGTAGGACCAGAAACTGCATGTGATTCAACTCCATTTAGGACTGGGAACCAAACGCTAGCTTGCCTTACAAGAAACACACTCTGCTTTTGAGAAAAGAGCACTCTTCTACTCTACTGTGTTTCCTATAGGGCCAGAATAGTGAGCTTGCTCAGAACAAAAGAACTGTGCTACCTACACACAGGGGCCATATCTAGTTCAACTCTGCTTAGGAAACTGAGAAGAACAGTAGCTCATCTTCAGTCCAATACAGTGTACTTGCTGGGAACAGACGCGAGTGCTATTTGCACTATGTATGGCAATGGGATCTCAATAGTGACTTTCCTTACCAGAAAACAACTCTAGCTCGTAGGACCACAAACTGCATGTGATTCAACTCCATTTAGGACTGGGAAACAAACTCTAGCTCGCCTTACAAGAAACACACTCTGCTTTTGAGAAAAGAGCACTCTTCTACTCTACTGTGTTTCCTACAGGGCCAAAACAGTGAGCTTGCTCAGAACAAAAGAACTGTGCTTCCTACACACACGGCCATATCTAGTTCAATTCTGCTTAAGAAACTGACAAGAACAGTAGATACTCTTCCGTCCCATACACTGTACTTGCTGGGAACAGACGCCAGTGCTATTTGCCCTGTTTATGACAATGGGAGCACAATAGTGACTCTTCTTAGCAGAAAACAACTCTTGCTCGTAGGACCAGAAACTGCATGTGATTCAACTCCAGTTAGGACTGGGAAACAAACGCTAGCTCGCTTTACAAGAAAAACACTCTGCTTTTGATAAAAGAGCACTCTGCTACTCTACTGTGTTTCCTATAGGGCCAGAATAGTGAGCTTGCTCAGAACAAAAGAACTGTGCTTCCTACACACACGGGCTATATCTAGTTCAGCTCTGCTTAGGAAATTGACAAGAACAGTAGCTCCTCTTCAGTCCAATACACTGTATATGCTGGGAACAGACGCCAGTGCTATTTGCCCTGTGTATGATAATGGGAGCGCAATAATGACTCTTCTTACCAGAAAACAACTCTTGCTCATAGGACCAGAAACTGCACGTGATTCAACTCCATTTATAACTGGAAAACAAACGCTAGCTAGCCTTACAATAAACAAACTCTGCTTTTGAGAAAAGAGCACTCTTCTAGTCTAATGTGTTTTTTTGTAGGGTCAGAATAGTGAGCTTGCTCAGAACAAAAGAACTGTGCTTCCTACACACATCGACTATATCTAGTTCAACTCTGCTTACGAAACTGACAAGAACAGTAGCTCCGCTTCAGTCCAATACACTGTATATGCTGGGAACAGACGCCCGTGCTATTTGCCCTGTGTATGATAATGGGAGCACAATAGTGACTCTTCTTACCAGAAAACAACTCTTGCTCATAGGACCAGAGACTGCATTTGATTCAACTCCATTTAGGACTGGGAAACAAACGCTGGCTCGCCTTACAAGAAACACACTCTGCCTTTGAGAAAAGAGCTCTCTTCTACTCTACTGTGTTTTCTATAGGGCCAGAACAGTGTGCTTGCTCAGAACAAAAGAACTGTGCTTCCTCCACACATAGGCCATATCTGGTTCAACTCTGCTTAGGAATCTGAGAAGAAAAGTAGCTCCTCTTAAGTCCAATACTCTGTAAAGGCTGGGAACACATGCGAGTGCAATTTGCAATGTGTATGGTAATGGGAGCACAATAGTGACATTCCTTACCAGAAAACAAGTCTTGCTCTTAGGACCAAAAACTGCATGTGATTCAACTTCATTTAGAACTGGGAAAGAAACGCTAGCTTGCCTTACAAGAAACACACTCTGCTTTTGAAAAAAAAGAGCACTATTCTACTCTTCTGTGTTTCCTATAGGGCCAAAACAGTGAGCTTGCACAGAACAAAAGAAGTGTGCTTCCTACACACACGGCCATATCTAGTTCAATTCTGCTTAGGATACTGACAAGAACAGTATCTCGTCTTCAGTTAAAATACACTGTATATGCTGGGAACAGACACCAGTGCTATTTGCAATGTGTATGACAATGGGAGCGCAATAGTGACTCTTGTTACCAGAAAACAACTCTTGCTCATAGAACCAGAAACAGCATGTAACTACACTCCATTTTGGACTGGGAAAGAAACACTAGCTCGCCTTACAAGAAACACATTCTGCTTTTGAGAAAAGAGCACTCTTCTACTCTACTGTGTTTCCTGTAGGGCCAGAACAGAAAGCTTGCTCAGAACAAAAGAACTGTGCTTCCTACACACACGGGCCATATCTAGTTGAATTCTGCTTAGGAAACTTACAAGAACAGTATGTCCTCTTCAGTCAAAATACACTGTATATGCTGGGAACAGACACCAGTGCTATTTGCCCTGTGTATGACAATGGGAGCGCAACAGTGACTCTTCTTACCAGGAAACAACTCTTGCTCATACGACCAGAAACTGCATGTTATTCAACTCCATTTAAGACTGGGAAATAAACGCTAGCTCGCCTTACAAGAAACACACTCTGCTTTTGAGAAAAGAGCACTCTTCTACTCTACTGTGTTTCCTATAGGGCCAGAACAGTGAGCTTGCTCAGAACAAAAGAAGTTTGCTTCCTACACACACGGGCCATATCTGGTTCAACTCTGCTTAGGAAACTGACAAGAACAGTAGCTCCACTTCAGTACAATACACTGTACTTGCTGGGAACAGTCGCAAGTGCTATTTGAACTGTGTATGGCAATGGGAGCGCAATAGTGAATTTCCTTACCAGAAAACAACTCTTGCTCGTAGGACCAGAAACTGCATGTGATTCAACTCCATTTAGAACTGGGAAACAAACGCTAGCTCGCCTTACAAGAAACACACTCTGCTTTTGAGAAAAGAGCACTCTTCCACTCTACTGTGTTTCCTATAGGGCCAAAACAGAGAGCTTGCTCAGAACAAAATAACTGTGCTTCCCACATACATGGCCATATCTAGTTCAATTCTGCTGAGGAAACTGACAAGAACAATAGATCCTTTTCAGTTCAATACACTGTACATGCTGGGAACAGACGCGAGGGCTATTTGTACTGTGTGTGGCAATGGGAGCCCAATAGTGACTCTTCTTACCAGAAAACTACTCTTGCTCATGGGACCAAAAACTGCATGTGACTCAACTCCATTTAGGACTGGGAAACAAACGCTAGCTCGCCTTAAAAGAAACACACTCTGCTTTTGAGAAAAGAGCACTCTTCTACTCTACTGTGTTTCCTATGGGGTCCGAACAGTGAGCTTACTCAGAACAAAAGAATTGTGCTTCCTACACACACGGACATATCTAGTTCAACTCTGTTTAGGAAACTGACAAGAACAGTAGCTCCTCTTCAGTCCAATACACTGTACTTGCTGGAAACAGACGCCAGTGCTATTTGCAGTGTGTATGGCAATGGGAGCGCAATAGTGACTCTTCTTACCAGAAAAAAACTCTTGCTCTTAGGACCACAAAGTGCATGTGACTCAACTCCATTTAGGATTGGGAAGCAAATACTAGCTCGCCTTTCAAGAAACACAATCTAATTTTGAGAAAAGAGCACTCATCTACTCTACTGTGTTTCCTATGGTGTCTGCACAGTGTGCTTTCTCAGAACAAAAGAACTGTGTTTCCTACACACACGGGACATATCTATTTCAACTCCTCTTAGGAAAATGACAAGAACAGTAGCTCCTCTTCAGTCCAATACACTGTACTTGCTGGGAACATACGCGAGTGCTATTTGCACTGTGTATGGCAATGAGAGCACAATAGTGACATTCCTTACCAGAAAACAACTCTTAGTCATAGGAACAAAAACTGCATGTGATTCAACTCCATTTAGAACTGGGAAATAAATGCTAGCTGGCCTTACAAGAAACACACTCTGGTTTTGAGAAAAGAGCAGTCTTCTACTCTACTGTTTTTCCTATAGGGCCAGAACAGTAAGCTTGCACAGAACAAAAGAAGTGTGCTTCCTACACACACGGCCATATCTAGTTCAGTTCAGCTTAGGAAACTGACAAGAACAGTATACTCTCTTCAGTCAAATACACTGCACATGCTGGGAACAGACACCAGTGCTATTTGCCCTGTGTATGACAATGGGAGCGCAATAGTGACTCTTCTTACCAGAAAACAACTCTTGCTCGTAGGACCAGAAACTGCATGTGATTCAACTCCATTTAGGACTGGGAAAGAAACGCTAGCTCGCATTACAAGAAACACACTCTGCTTTTGAGAAAAGAGCACTCTTCTACTCTACTGTGTTTCCTATAGGGCCAGAACAGTGAACTTGCTCAGAACAAAAGAACTGTGCTTCCTACACACAGGGGCCATATCTAGTTCAACTCTGCTTAGGAAACTGACAAGAACAGTAGCTCCTCTTCAGTCCAATACTCTGTACATGCAGGGAACAGACGCGAGTGCTATTTGCACTGAGTATGGCAATGAGAGCACAATAGTGACTCTTCTTACAAGAAAAAACCTCTTGCTCGTAGGACCAGAAACTGCACGGGATTCAATTCCATTTCTGACTGGGAAACAAACACTAGCTTGCCTTTCAATAAACACACTCTGGTTTTGAGAAAAAAGCACTCTTCTACTCTACTGTGTTTCCAATGGGGTCCAAACAGTGAGCTTGCTCAGAACAAAAGAACTGTGCTTTCTACACACATGGCCATATCTAGTTCAATTCTGCTTAGGAACCTGACAAGAACAGTAGATCCTCTTCAGTCAAATACACTGTACTTGCTGGGAACCAAGGCCAGTGCTATTTGCCCTGTGTATGACAATGGGAGCGCAATAGTAACTCTTCTTACCAGAAAACAAATCTTGCTCGTAGGACCAGAAACTGCATGTGATTCCACTTCATTTAGGACTGGGAAACAAACGCTAGCTAGCCTTACAAGAAACACACTCTGCTTTTGAGAAAAGAGCACTCTCCTACTCTACTGTGTTTCCTATGGGGACTGAACAGTGAGCTTGCTCAGAAAAAAAGAACTGTGCTTTCTACACACACGTGCCATATCTAGTTCAACTCTGCTTAGGAAACTGACAAGAACAGTAGCTCCTCTTCAGTCCAATACACTGTACTTGCTGGAAAAAGACACGAGTGCTATTTGCACTGTGTATGGCAAAGGGCGTGCAATAGTGACTTTCTTTACTAGAAAACAACTCCTGCTGGTAGGACCAAAAACTGCATGTGATTCAACTCCATTTAGGACTGGGAAACAAACGCTAGCTGGCCTTACAAGAAACACACTCTGCTTTTGAGAAAAGAGCACTCTTCTACTCTACTGTGTTTCCTATAGGGCCAGAACAGAGAGCTTGCTCAGAACAAAAGAACTGTGCTTCCTACATACAGGGACATATCTAGTTCAATTCTGCTTAGGAAACTGACAAGAACAATAGATCCTTTTCAGTCCAACACACTGTACATGCTGGGAACAGACGCAAGTGCTATTTGCCCTGTGTATGACAATGGGAGCGCAATAGTAACTCTTAGTACCAGAAAACAAATCTTGCTCTTAGGACCAGAAACTGCACGGGATTCAACTCCTTTTAGGATGGGAAACAAACGCTAGCTCGCCTTACAAGAAACACTCTCTTCTTTTGAGAAAAGAGCACTCTTCTACTCTACAGTGTTTCCTATGGGGTCCGAACAGTGAGCTTGCTCAGAACAAAAGAACTGTGCTTCCAACACACACGGGCCATATCTAGTTCAACTCTACTTAGGAAACTGACAAGAACAGTAGCTCCTCTTCAGTCCAATACACTGTACTTCCTGGGAGCAGACGCGAGTGCTATTTGCTCTGTGTATGGCAATGGGAGCACAATAGTGACTCTTCTTACCAGAAAGGAACTCTTGTTCGTAGGACCGCAAACTGCATGTGATTCAACTCCATTTAGGACTGGGAAACAAACGCTAGCTCGCCTTACAAGAAACACACTCTGCTTTTTAGAAAAGAGCACTCTTCTACTCTACTGTGTTTCCTATAGGGCCAGAACAGTGAGCTTACTCAGAACAAAAGAACTGTGCTTCCTACACACACAGCCATATCTAGTTCAATTTTGCTTAGGAAACTACCAAGAACAGTAGATCCTCTTCAGTCCCATACACTGTATTTGATGGGAACAAACGCGAGTGCTATTTGCACTGTGTATGTCAATGGGAGCACAATAGTGACTCTTCTTAATAGAAAACAACTCTTGCTCGTAGGACCAGAAACTGCATGTGATTCAACTCCACTTAGGACTGGGAAACAAATGCTAGCTCGCCTTACAAGAAACACACTCTGTTTTTGAGAAAAGGGCACTCTTCTACTCTACTGTGTTTCCTATGGGTTCGATCAGTGAGCTTACAGTAGAAAAGAACTGTGCTTCCTACACACACGGGCCATATCTAGTTCAACTCTGCTTAGGAAACTGACAAGAACAGTAGCTCCTCTTCAGTCCAATACAGTGTACTTGATGGGAACAGACGCAAGTCCTCTTTGCACTGTGTGTGCAAAAGGGAGCGCAATAGTGACTTTCCTTACCAGAAAACAACTCTTGCTCGTAGGATCAAAAACTGCATGTGATTCAACTCCATTTAGGACTGGGAAACAAATGCTAGCTCCTCTTACAAGAAACACACTGTGCTTTTGAGAAAAGATCACTCTTCTACTCTACGGTATTTCCTATAGGGTCAGAACAGTGAGCTTGCTCAGAACAAAAGAACTGTGCTTCCTACACACACGGCCATATCTAGTTCAATTCTGCTGAGGAAACTGACAAGAACAGTAGATCCTCTTCAGTCCAATACACTGTACATGCTGGGAACAGATGCCAGTGCTACTTGCCCTGTGTATGACAAAGGGAGCGCAACAGTCACTCTTCTTACCAGAAACAACTCTTGCTCGTAGGACCAGAAACTGCATGTGATTCAACTCCATTTAGGACTGGGAAACAAATGCTAGCTCGCCTTATAAGAAACACACTCTGCTTTTGAGAAAAGAGCACTCTTCTAATCTACTGTGTTTACTATGGGTTCGAACAGTGAGCTTACTCAGAACAAAAGAACTGTGCTTCCTACACACACGGGCCATATCTAGTTTAACTCCGCTTAGGAAACTGACAAGAACAGTAGCACCTCTTCAGTCCAATACACTGTACTTGCTGGGAAGAGACACGAGAGCTATTTGCACTGTATATGGCAATGGGAGCAGAATAGTGACTCTTCTTACAATTTAACATCTCTTGCTCGTAGGACCAGAAACTGCATGGGATTCAACTCCATTTCAGACTGGGAAACAAGCACTAGTTTGCCTTACAAGAAACACACTCTGCTTTTGAGAAAAGAGCACTCTTCTACTCTACTGTGTTTCCTATAGGGCCAAAACAGTGAGCTTGCTCAGAACAAAAGAACTGTACTTCCTACACACATGGGCTATATCTAGTTCAATTCTGCTTAGGATACTGACAAGAACAGTAGATCCTCTTCAGTCCAATACACTGTACATGCTGGGAACAGACGCCAGTGCTATTTGCCCTGTGTATGACAATAGAAGCGCAATAGTGACTCTTCTTACCAGAAAACAACTCTTGCTCTTAGGATTAGAAACTGCATGTGATTCAACTCCATTTAAGACTGGGAAACAAACGCTAGCTCGCCTTACAAGAAACACACTCTGCTTCTCAGAAAAGAGCACTCTACTACTCTACTGTGTTTCCTATAGGGCCAGAATAGTGAGCTTGCTCAGAACAAATGAACTGTGCTTCCTACACACACGTGCTATATCTAGTTCAACTCTGCTTAGGAAACTGACAAGAACAGTAGCTCCTCTTCAGTCCAATACACTGTACATGCTGGGAACAGACGCCAGTGCTATTTGCCCTGTGTATGATAATGGGAGCACAATAGTGACTCTTCTTATTAGAAAAGAGCTCTTGCTCGTTGGACAAGAAACTGCATGAGATTCAACTCCATTTAGGACTGGGGTACAAACTCTAGCTTGCCTTACAAGAAACACACTCTGCTTTTGAGAAAAGAGCACTCTTCTACTCTACTGTGTTTCCTATAGTGCCAGAATAGTGAGCTTGTCAGAACAAAAGAACTGTTCTTCCTACACACACGGGCTATATCTAGTTCAACTCTGCTTAGGAAACTGACAAGAACAGTAGCTCCTCTTCAGTCCAATACACTGTACTTGCTGGGAACAGACGCCAGTGCTATTTGAATTGTGTATGACAATGAGAGTTCAGTAGTGACTCTTCTTACCAGAAAAAAAACTCTTGCTCGTAGGACCAGAAACTGCATGTGATTCAACTCCATTTAGGATTGCGCAACAAACGCTAGCTTGCCTTACAAGAAAAACACTCTGCTTTTGAGAAAAGGGCACTCTTCTACTCTAATGTGTTTCCTATGGGTTTGATCAGTGAGCTTACAGTAAAAAAGAACTGTGCTTCCTACACACACGGGCCATATCTAGTTCAACTCTGCTTAGGAAACTGACAAGAACAGTAGCTCCTCTTCAGTCCAATACACTGTACTTGATGGGAACAGACGCGAGTCCTCTTTGCACTGTATGTGGCAATGGAAGCACAGCAGTGATTTTTCTTAACAGAAAACAACCCTTGCTCATAGGATCAAAAACTGCATGTGATTCAACTCCATTTAGGACTGGGAAACAAACGCTAGCTTCCCTTACAAGAAACACACTCTGCTTTTGAGAAAAGATCACTCTTCTACTCTACTGTGTTTCCTATAGGGCCAGAACAGTGAGCTTACTCAGAACAAAAGAACTGTGCTTCCTACACACACGGCCATATCTAGTTCAATTTTGCTTAGGAAACTAACAAGAACAGTAGATCCTCTTCAGTCCCATACACTATACTTGCTGGGAACAGACGCGAGTGCTATTTGCACTGTATATGGCAATGGGAGCGAAATAGTGACTCTTCTTACCAGAAAACACTCTTGCTCGTAGGACCAGAAACTGCATGTGATTCAACTCCATTTAGGACTGGGATACAAACTCTAGCTCGCCTTACAAGAAACACACTCTGCTTTTGAGAAAAGATCACTCTTCTACTCTACTGTGTTTCCTTTGGGGTCCAAACAGTGAGCTTCCTCAGAACAAAAGAACTGTGCTTCCTACACACACGGGCTATATCTAGTTCAACTCTGCTTAGGAAACTGACAAGAACAGTAGCTCCTCTTCAGTCCAATACACTGTACTTGCTGGGAACAGACGCGAGTGCTATTTGCCCTGTGTATGACAATGGGAGTTCAATAGTGACTCTTCTTACCAGAAAAAAAAAACTCTTGAACGTAGGACCAGAAACTGCATGTGATTCAACTCCATTTAGTACTGCGCAACAAACGCTACCTTGCCTTACAAGAAAAACACTCTGCTTTTGATAAAAGGGCACTCTTCTACTCTAATGTGTTTCCTATGGGTTCGTTCAGTGAGCTTACAGTACAAAAGATCTGTGCTTCCTACACACACGGGCCATATCTAGTTCAACTCTACTTAGGAAACTGACAAGAACAGTAGCTCCTTTTCAGTCCAATACACTGTACTTGATGGGAACAGACGCGAGTACACTTTGCACTGTATATGGCAATGGGAGCGAAATAGTGATTCTTCTTACCAGAAAACAACTCTTGCTCCTAGAACCAGAAACTGCATGTGATTCAACTCCTTTTAGGACGGGAAACAAACGCTAGCTCGCCTTACAAGAAACAAACTCTGCTTTTGAGAAAAGAGCACTCTTCTACTCTACTGTATTTCCTATAGGACAGGAATAGTGAGCTTGCTCAGAACAGAAGAACTGTGCTTCCTACACACACGGCCATATCTAGTTCAATTCTTCTTAGGAAACTGACAAGAACAGTAGCTCCTCTTCAGTCCAATACACTGTACAGGCTGGGAACAGACGCGAGTACTATTTGCCCTGTGTATGACAATGGGAGCTCAATAGTGACTCTTCTTACCAGAAAAAAACTCTTGCTCCTAGGACCAGAAACTGCTTGTGATTCAACTCCATTTATAACTGGGAAACAAACGCTAGCTCGCCTTACAATAAACACACTCTGGTTTTGAGAAAAGAGCACTCTTCTAGTCTAATGTGTTTTTTGTAGGGCCAGAATAGTGAGCTTGCTCAGAACAAAAGAACTGTGCTTCCTACACACACCGACACTCTTCTACTCTACAGTGATTCCTATGGGGTCTGAACAGTGAGCTTGCTCAGAACAAAAGAACTGTGCTTCTTACACACACGGGCTATATCTAGTTCAACTCTGCTTAGGAAACTGACAAGAACAGTAGCTCCTCTTCAGTCCAATACACTGTACTTGCTGGGAACAGACGCCAGTGCTATTTGCCCTGTGTATGACAATGGGAGTTCAATAGTGACTCTTCTTACCAGAAAAAAAACTCTTGCTCGTAGGACCAGAAAGTGCATGTGATTCAACTCCATTTAGGACTGTGCAACAAACGATAGCTTGCCTTACAAGAAAAACACTCTGCTTTTGAGAAAAGGGCACTCTTCTACTCTAATGTGTTACCGATGGGTTCGATCAGTGAGCTTACAGTACAAAAGAACTGTGCTTCCTAAACACACGGGCCATATCTAGTTCAAATCTGCTTAGGAAACTGACAAGAACAGTAGCTCCTCTTCAGTCCAATATACTGAACTTGATGGGAACAGACGCGAGTCCTCTTTGCACTGTGTGTGGCAATGGGAGGGCAATAGTGATTTTCCTTACCAGAAAAAAACTCTTGCTCGTAGGATCAAAAACTGCATGTGATTCAACTACATTTAGGACTGGGAAACAAATGCTAGCTCCCCTTACAAGAAACACACTCTGCTTTTGAGAAAAGATCACTACTCTACTCTACTGTGTTTCCTATAGGGCCAGAACAGTGAGCTTACTCAGAACAAAAGAACTGTGCTTCCTACACACACGGCCATATCTAGTTCAATTTTGCTTAGGAAACTAACAAGAACAGTAGATCCTCTTCAGTCCCATACACTGTACTTGCTGGGAACAGACGCGAGTGCTATTTGCACTGTATATGGCAATGGGAGCGAAATAGTGACTCTTCTTACCAGAAAACACTCTTGCTCGTAGGACCAGAAACTGCATGTGATTCAACTCCATTTAGGACTGGGAAACAAACGCTAGCTCGCCTTACAAGAAACACACTCTGCTTTTGAGAAAAGAGCACTCTTCTACTCTACTGTGTTTCCTATAGGGCCAAAACAGTGAGCTTGCTCAGAACAAAAGAACTGTGCTTCCTACACACACCGGCCATATCTAGTTCATCTCTGCTTAGGAAACTGACAAGAACAGTAGATCCTCTTCACTCCAATACACTGTAAATGCTTGGAACAGACGCCAGTGCTATTTGCCCTGTGTATGACAATGGGAGCGCAATAGTGATTCTTCTTACCAGAAAACAACTCTTGCTCTTAGGATCAGAAACTGCCTGTGATTCAACTCCATTTAGGACTGGGAAACAAACGCTAGCTCGCCTTACAAGAAACACACTCTGCTTTTGAGAAAAGAGCACTCTTCTAATCTACTGTGTTTCTTATGGGGTCTGAACAGTGAGCTTGCTCAGAACAAAAGAACTGTGCTTCCTACACACACGGGCCATATCTACTTCAACTCTGCTTAGGAAACTGACAAGAACAGTAGCTCCTCTTCTGTCCAATACACTGTACTTGCAAAGAACAGTAGCAAGTGTTGTTTGCACTGTGTATGGCAGTAGCATCGCAATAGTGACTCTTCTTACCAGAAAACAACTCTTGATCATAGGACAAGAACCTCCATGTAATTCAACTCCATTTAGGACTGGGAAACAAACGCTAGCTCACCTTACAAGAAACACAATCTGCTTTTGAGAAATGAGCACTCTTCTACTCTACTGTGTTTCCTATGGGGCCAGAACAGTGAGCTTGCTCAGAAAAGAACTGTGCTTCCTACACACACGGGCTATATCTAGTTCAACTCTGCTTAGGAAACTGACAAGAACAGTAGCTCCTCTTCAGTCCAATACACTGTACTTGCTGGGAGCAGACGCGAGTGCTATTTGCACTGTGTATGGCAAAGGGAGCGAAATAGTGACTCTTCTTACCAGAAAACAACTCTTGCATGTAGGACCAGAAACTGCATGGGATTCAACTCCATTTCTGACTGGGAAACAAACACTAGCTTGCCTTACAAGAAACACACTCTGCTTTTGAGAAAAGAGCACTCTTCTACTCTACAGTGTTTCCTATGGGATCCGAACAGTGAGCTTGCTGAGAACAAAAGAACTGTGCTTCCTACACACACGGGCCATATCTAGTTCAATTCTGCTTAGGAAATTGACAAGAACAGTAGATCCTATTCAGTCCAATACACTGTACTTGCTGGGAACAGACGCGAGTGCTATTTGCACTGTATATGCCAATGGGAGCCCAATAGTGACTCTTCTTACCAGAAAACAACTCTTGCTCGTAGGACCAAAAACTGCTTGTGATTCAACTCCATTTTGGACTGGGAAACAAACACTATCTCGCCTTACAAGAAACACACTCTGCTTTTGAGAAAACAGCACTCTTCTACTCTACTGTGTTTCCTATATTGCGAGAACAGTGAGTTTTCTCAGAACAAAAGAACTGTGCTTCCTCAGACACGGGCCATATCTAGTTCAACTCTGCTTAGGAAACTGACAAGAACAGTAGCTCCTCTTCAGTCCAATACACTGTACATGCTGGGAATAGACGCCAGTGCTATTTGTCCTGTGTTTGACAATGGGAGCGCAACAGTGACTCTTCTTACCAGAAAACAACTCTTGCTCGTAGGACCAGAAACTGCATGTGATTCAACTCCATTTAGGACTGGGAAACAAACGCTAGCTCGCCTTACAAGAAACACACTCTGCTTTTGAGAAAAGAGCACTCTTCTACTCTATTGTGTTTCCTATAGGGCCACAACAGTGAGCTTGCTCAGAACAAAAGAACTGTGCTTCCTACACACACGGTCATATCTAGTTCAATTCTGCTTAAAAAACTGACAAGAATAGTAGATCCTCTTCAGTCCAATACACTGTACTTGCTGGGAACAGATGCGAGTGCTATTTGCCCTGTGTATGACAATGGGAGCGCAATAGTGACTCTTCTTAACAGAAAAGAACTCTTGCTCGTAGGACCAGAAACTGCATGGGATTCAACTCCATTTCGGACTGGGAAACAAACGCTATCTTGCCTTACAAGAAACACACTCTGCTTTTGAGAAAAGAGCACTCTTCTACTCTACTGTGTTTCCTATGGTGTCTGAACAGTGAGCTTCCTCAGAACAAAAGAACTGTGCTTCCTACACACAGAGGCCATATCTAGTTCATCTCTGCTTAGGAAACTGACAAGAACAGTAGATCTTCTTTAGTCCAATACACTGTACTTGCTGTGAACAGACGCGAGTGCTATTTGCACTATGTATGGCAAAGGGAGAACATTAGTGACTTTCCTTTCCAGAAAACATCCCTTGCTCATAGGACGAGAAACTGCATGTGATTCAACTCCATTTAGGACTGGGAAACAAACGCTAGCTCGCCTTACAAGAAACACACTCTGCTTTTGAGAAAAGAGCACTCTTCTATTCTACTGTGTTTCCTATGGGGTCCGAACAGTGAGCTTGCTCAGAACAAAAGAACTGTGTTTCCTACACACACGGGCCATATCTAGGTCAACTCTGCTTAGGAAACTGACAAGAGCAGTAGCTCCTCTTCAGTCCAATACACTGTACTTGCTGGGAACAGACGCGAGTGCTATTTGCACTATGTATGGCAAAGGGAGCACAATAGTGACTTTCCTTTCCAGAAAACAAGGCTTGCTCGTAAGACAGAAACTCCTTGTGATTCAACTCCATTTAGGACTGGGAAACAAACGCTAGCTCGCCTTACAAGAAAACACTCTGCTTTTGAGAAAAGAGCACTCTTCTACTCTACTGTGTTTCTTATAGGCCAGAAGAGTGAGCTTGCTCAGAACAAAAGAACTGTGCTTCCTACACACACGGGCTACATCTAGTTCAACTCTGTTTAGGAAACTGACAAGAACATTAGCTCCTCTTCAGTCCAATACACTGTACTTCCTGGGAGCAGACCCGAGTGCTATTTGCACTGTGTATGGCAATGGGAGCGCAATAGTGACTCCTCTTACCAGAAAACAACTCTTGCTCGTAGGACCAGAAACTGCATGGGATTCAACTCCATTTAGGGCTGGGAAACAAAAGCTACCTCGCCTTACAAGAAACACACTCTGCTTTTGAGAAAAGAGCACTCTTCTACTCTACTGTGTTTCCTATAGGGCCAAAACGGTTAGCTTGCTCAGAACAAAAGAACTGTGCTTCCTACACACACGAGCCATATCTAGTTCAACTCTGCTTAGGAAACTGACAAGAACAGTAGATCCTCTTCAGTCCAATACACTGTACATGCTGGGAACAGACGCCAGTGCTATTTGCCCTGTGTATGACAATGGGAGCGCAATAGTGACTCTTCTTACCAGAAAACAACTCTTGCTCCTAGGATCAGAAACTACATGTGATTCAACTCCATTTAGGACTGGGAAACAAACTCTAGCTCGCCTTACAAGAAACACACTCTGCTTTTGAGAAAAGGGCACTCTTCTACTCTACTGTGTTTCGTATGGTGTCCGATCAGTGAGCTTGCTCAGAACAAAAGAACTGTGCTTCCTACACACACGGGCCATATCTAGTTCAACTCTGGTTATTAAACTGACAAGAACAGTAGCTCCTCTTCTGTCCAATACACTGTACTTGCAAAGAACAGTAGCGAGAGTTGTTAGCACTGTGTATGGCAGTAGGAGCACAATAGTGACTCTTCTTACCAGAAAACAACTCTTGCGCATAGGACATGAAACTGCATGTAATTCAACTCCATTTAGGACTGGGAACCAAATGCTAGCTCACCTTACAAGAAACACACTCTGCTTTTGAGAAAAGAGCACTCTTCTACTCCTCTGTGTTTCCTATAGGACCAGAACAGTGAGCTTGCTCAGAACAAAAGAACTGTGCTTCCTAAACACACGGGCCATATCTCGTTCAACTCTGCTTAGGAAACTGACAAGAACAGTAGCTCCTCTTCAGTCCAATACACTGTACTTGCTGGGAACAGACGCGAGTGCTATTTGCACTGTTTATGGCAAAGGGAGCACAATAGTGACTTTCCTTACCAGAAAACATCCCTTGCTTGTAGGACCAAAAACTGCATGTGATTCAACTCCATTTAGGACTGGGAAACAAACGCTAGCTCGCCTTACAAGAAACACACTCTGCTTTTGAGAAAAGAGCACTCTTCTATTCTACTGTGTTTTCTGTAGGGCCAGAACAGTGAGCTTGCTCAGAACAAATGAACTGTGCTTCCTACACACACGGGCTACATCTAGTTCAACTCTGTTTAGGAAACTGACAAGAACATTAGCTCCTCTTCAGTCCAATACACTGTACTTCCTGGGAGCAGACCCGAGTGCTATTTGCACTGTGTATGGCAATGGGAGCGCAATAGTGACTCCTCTTACCAGAAAACAACTCTTGCTCGTAGGACCAGAAACTGCATGGGATTCAACTCCATTTAGGGCTGGGAAACAAAAGCTACCTCGCCTTACAAGAAACACACTCTGCTTTTGAGAAAAGAGCACTCTTCTACTCTACTGTGTTTCCTATAGGGCCAAAACGGTTAGCTTGCTCAGAACAAAAGAACTGTGCTTCCTACACACACGAGCCATATCTAGTTCAACTCTGCTTAGGAAACTGACAAGAACAGTAGATCCTCTTCAGTCCAATACACTGTACATGCTGGGAACAGACGCCAGTGCTATTTGCCCTGTGTATGACAATGGGAGCGCAATAGTGACTCTTCTTACCAGAAAACAACTCTTGCTCCTAGGATCAGAAACTACATGTGATTCAACTCCATTTAGGACTGGGAAACAAACTCTAGCTCGCCTTACAAGAAACACACTCTGCTTTTGAGAAAAGGGCACTCTTCTACTCTACTGTGTTTCGTATGGTGTCCGATCAGTGAGCTTGCTCAGAACAAAAGAACTGTGCTTCCTACACACACGGGCCATATCTAGTTCAACTCTGGTTATTAAACTGACAAGAACAGTAGCTCCTCTTCTGTCCAATACACTGTACTTGCAAAGAACAGTAGCGAGAGTTGTTAGCACTGTGTATGGCAGTAGGAGCACAATAGTGACTCTTCTTACCAGAAAACAACTCTTGCGCATAGGACATGAAACTGCATGTAATTCAACTCCATTTAGGACTGGGAACCAAATGCTAGCTCACCTTACAAGAAACACACTCTGCTTTTGAGAAAAGAGCACTCTTCTACTCCTCTGTGTTTCCTATAGGACCAGAACAGTGAGCTTGCTCAGAACAAAAGAACTGTGCTTCCTAAACACACGGGCCATATCTCGTTCAACTCTGCTTAGGAAACTGACAAGAACAGTAGCTCCTCTTCAGTCCAATACACTGTACTTGCTGGGAACAGACGCGAGTGCTATTTGCACTGTTTATGGCAAAGGGAGCACAATAGTGACTTTCCTTACCAGAAAACATCCCTTGTTTGTAGGACCAAAAACTGCATGTGATTCAACTCCATTTAGGACTGGGAAACAAACGCTAGCTCGCCTTACAAGAAACACACTCTGCTTTTGAGAAAAGAGCACTCTTCTATTCTACTGTGTTTTCTGTAGGGCCAGAACAGTGAGCTTGCTCAGAACAAATGAACTGTGCTTCCTACACAGAAGGGCTATATCTAGTTCAACTCTGCTTAGGAAACTGACAAGAAAAGTAGATCCTCTTCAGTCCAATACACTGTACATGCTGGGAACAGACGCCAGTGCTATTTGCCCTGTGTATGCCAATGGGAGCGCAATAGTGACTCTTCTTACCAGAAAACAACTCTTGCTCCTAGGATCAGAAACTACATGTGATTCAACTCCATTTAGGACTGGGAAACAAACACTAGCTTGCCTTACAAGAAACACACTCTGCTTTTGAGAAAAGAGCACACTTCTATTCTACTGTGTTTACTATGGGGTCCGAAAATTGAGCTTGCTCAGAACAAAAGAACTGTGCTTCACACACACGGGCCATATGTAGTTCAATTCTGCTTAGGAAACTGACAAGAACAGTAGCTCCTCTTCTGTCCAATACACTGTACTTGCTGGGAACAGACGCGAGTGCTATTTGCCCTGTGTATGACAATGGGAGCGCAATAGTGACTCTTCTTACCAGAAAACAACTCTTGCTCCTAGGATCAGAAACTACATGTGATTCAACTCCATTTAGGACTGGGAAACAAACGCTAGCTCGCCTTACAAGAAACAAACTCTGATTCTGAGAAAAGAGAACTCTTCTACTCTTCTGTGTTTCCTATAGGGCCAGAACAGTGAGCTTGCTCAGAACAAAAGAACTGTGCTTCCTACACACACAGGCCATATCTATTTCAACTCTGCTTAGGAAACTGACAAGAACAGTAGCTCCTCTTCAGTCCAATACACTGTACTTGCTGGGAACAGACGTGAGTGCTATTTGCACTGTTTATGGCAAAGGGAGAAAAATAGTGACTTTCCTTTCCAGAAAACATCCCTTGTTGGTTGGACCAGAAACTGCATGTGATTCAACTCCATTTTGGACTGGGAAACACACGCTACCTCGCCTTACAAGAAACACATTCTGCTTTTGAGAAAAGAACACTCTTCTACTCTACTGTGTTTCCTACAGGGCCAGAAGAGTGTGCTTGCTCAGAACAAAAGAAGTGTACTTCCTACACACACGGGCCATATCTAGTTCAACTTTGCTTAGGAAACTTACAAGAACAGTAGATCCTCTTCAGTCCAATACACTGTACATCCTGGGAAGAGACGCGAGTCCTATTTGCCCTGTGTATGGCAATGGGAACACAATAGTGACTCTTCTTACTAGAAAACAACTCTTGCTTGTAGGACCAGAAACTGCATGTGATTCAACTCCATTTAGGACTGGGAAACAAAAGCTAGCTCGCCTTACAAGAAACACACTCTGCTTTTGAGAAAAGAGCACTCTTCTACTCTACTGTGTTTCCTATAGGGCCAAAACAGTGAGCTTGCTCAGAACAAAAGAACTGTGCTTCTTACACACACCGGCCAAATCTAATTCAACTCTGCTTAGGAAACTGACAAGAGCAGTAGATCCTCTTCAGTCCAATACACTGTACATGCTGGGAAAAGACTCCAGTGCTATTTGCCCTGTGTATGACAATGGGAGTGCAATAGTGACTCTTCTTACCAGAAAACAACTCTTGCTCCTAGGATCAGAAACTGCATGTGATTCAACTCCATTTAGGACTGGGAAACAAACGCTAGATCGCCTTACAAGAAACACACTCTGCATTAGAGAAAAGAGCACTCTTCTACTCTACTGTGTTTCTTATGGGGTCCGAACAGTGAGCTTGCTCAGAACAAAAGAACTGTGCTTCCTACACACACGGGCCATATCTAGTTCAACTCTGCTTAGGAAACTGACAAGAACAGTAGCTCCTCTTCAGTCCAATACACTGTACTTGCTGGGAACTGACGCGAGTGCTATTTGCACTGTGTATGTCAATGGGAGCGCAATAGTGACTTTCCTTACCAGAAAACAACTCTAGCTCGTAGGACCAGAAACTGCATGTGATTCAACTCTATTTAGGACTGGGAACCAAACGCTAGCTCGACTTACAAGAAACACACTCTGCTTTTGAGAAAAGAGCACTCTTCTACTCTACTGTGTTTCCTATAGGGCCAGAATAGTGAGCTTGCTCAGAAAAAAAGAACTGTGCTTCCTATACACACGGGCCATATCTAGTTCAACTCTGCTTAGGAAACTGACAAGAACAGTAGCTCCTCTTCAGTCCAATACCATGTACTTGGTGGGAACAGATGCGAGAGCTATTTGCACTGTGTATGGCAGTGGGAGCGCAATAGTGACTTTCCTTACCAGAAAAGAACTCTTGTTCGTAGGACCAAAAACTGCATGTGATTCAACTCCATTTAGTACTGGGAAACAAACGCTAGCTCGCCTTACAAGAAACACACTCTGCTTTTGAGAAAAGAGCACTCTTCTACTCTACTGTGTTTCCTATAGGGCCAAAACAGTGAGCTTGCTCAGAACAAAAGAACTGTGCTTCCTACACACACGGCCATATCTAGTTCAATTCTGCTTAGGAAACGGACAAGAATAGTAGATCCTCTTCAGTCCAATACACTGTACATTCTTGGAACAGACGCCAGTGCTTTTTGCCCTGTGTATGACAACGCGAGCGCAATAGTGACTCTTCTTACCAGAAAACAACTCTTGCTCGTAGGACCAGAAACTGCATGTGATTCAACTCCATTTAGGACTGGGAAACAAACACTAGCTCACCTTACAAGAAACATACTCTCCTTTTGAGAAAAGAGCACTCTTGTACTCTACTGTGTTTCCTATGGGGTCCTAACAGTGAGCTTGCTCACAACAAAAAAACTTAGCTTACTACACAAACGGGCCATACCTAGTTCAACTCTGCTTAGGAAACTGACAAGAACAGTAGCTCCTCTTCAGTCCAATACACTGTACTTGCTGGGAACAGACGCGAGTGCTATTTGCACTGTGTATGGCAATGGGAGCACAATAGTGACTCTTCTTACCAGAAAAGAACTCTTGCTCGTAGGACCGCAAACTGCATGTGATTCAACTCCATTTAGGACTGGGAAACAAACGCTAGCTCGCCTTACAAGAAACACACTCTGCTTTTTAGAAAAGAGCACTCTTCTACTCTACTGTGTTTCCTATAGGGCCAGAACAGTGAGCTTACTCAGAACAAAAGAACTGTGCTTCCTACACACACGGCCATATCTAGTTCAATTTTGCTTAGGAAACTAACAAGAACAGTAGATCCTCTTCAGTCCCATACACTGTACTTGATGGGAACAGACGCGAGTGCTATTTGCACTGTGTATGTCAATGGGAGCACAATAGTTACTCTTCTTAATAGAAAACAACTCTTGCTCATAGGACCAGAAACTGCATGTGATTCAACTCTATTTAGGACTGGGAAACAAATGCTAGCTCGCCTTACAAGAAACACACTCTGTTTTTGAGAAAAGGGCACTCTTCTACTCTACTGTGTTTCCTATGGGTTCGATCAGTGAGCTTACAGTAGAAAAGAACTGTGCTTCCTACACACACGGGCCATATCTAGTTTAACTCTGCTTATGAAACTGACAAGAACAGTAGCTCCTCTTCAGTCCAATACACTGTACTTGCTGGGCACAGACGCGAGAGCTATTTGCACTGTATATGGCAATGGGAGCACAATAGTGACTCTTCTTACCAGAAAACATCTCTTGCTCGTAGGACCAGAAACTGCATGGGATTCAACTCCATTTCAGACTTTGAAACAAACACTAGCTCGCCTTACAAGAACCACACTCTGCTTTTGAGGAAAGAGCACTCTTCTACTCTACTGTGTTTCCTATGTGGTCCGAACAGTCAGCTTGCTCAGAACAAAAGAACTGTGCTTCCTACACACACGGCCATATCTCGTTCAACTCTGCTTAGGAAACTGACAAGAACAGTAGCTCCTCTTCAGTCCAATACACTGTACTTGCTGGGAACAGACGCGAGTGCTATTTGCACTGTTTATGGCAAAGGGAGCACAATAGTGACTTTCCTTACCAGAAAACATCCCTTGCTTGTAGGACCAAAAACTGCATGTGATTCAACTCCATTTAGGACTGGGAAACAAACGCTAGCTCGCCTTACAAGAAACACACTCTGCTTTTGAGAAAAGAGCACTCTTCTATTCTACTGTGTTTTCTGTAGGGCCAGAAAAGTGAGCTTGCTCAGAACAAATGAACTGTGCTTCCTACACAGAAGGGCTATATCTAGTTCAACTCTGCTTAGGAAACTGACAAGAAAAGTAGATCCTCTTCAGTCCAATACACTGTACATGCTGGGAACAGACGCCAGTGCTATTTGCCCTGTGTATGCCAATGGGAGCGCAATAGTGACTCTTCTTACCAGAAAACAACTCTTGCTCCTAGGATCAGAAACTACATGTGATTCAACTCCATTTAGGACTGGGAAACAAACACTAGCTAGCCTTACAAGAAACACACTCTGCTTTTGAGAAAAGAGCACACTTCTATTCTACTGTGTTTACTATGGGGTCTGAAAATTGAGCTTGCTCAGAACAAAAGAACTGTGCTTCACACACACGGGCCATATGTAGTTCAATTCTGCTTAGGAAACTGACAAGAACAGTAGCTCCTCTTCTGTCCAATACACTGTACTTGCTGGGAACAGACGCGAGTGCTATTTGCACTGAGTATGGTAATGGTAGTACAATAGTGACTCTTTTTACCAGAAAACAACTCTTGCTCGTAAAACAAGAAACTGCATGTGATTCAACTCAATTTAGGACTGGGAAACAAACGCTAGCTCGCCTTACAAGAAACAAACTCTGATTCTGAGAAAAGAGCACTCTTCTACTCTTCTGTGTTTCCTATAGGGCCAGAACAGTGAGCTTGCTCAGAACAAAAGAACTGTGCTTCCTACACACACAGGCCATATCTATTTCAACTCTGCTTAGGAAACTGACAAGAACAGTAGCTCCTCTTCAGTCCAATACACTGTACTTGCTGGGAACAGACGTGAGTGCTATTTGCACTGTTTATGGCAAAGGGAGAAAAATAGTGACTTTCCTTTCCAGAAAACATCCCTTGTTGGTTGGACCAGAAACTGCATGTGATTCAACTCCATTTTGGACTGGGAAACACACGCTACCTCGCCTTACAAGAAACACATTCTGCTTTTGAGAAAAGAACACTCTTCTACTCTACTGTGTTTCCTACAGGGCCAGAAGAGTGAGCTTGCTCAGAACAAAAGAAGTGTACTTCCTACACACACGGGCCATATCTAGTTCAACTTTGCTTAGGAAACTTACAAGAACAGTAGATCCTCTTCAGTCCAATACACTGTACATCCTGGGAAGAGACGCGAGTCCTATTTGCCCTGTGTATGGCAATGGGAACACAATAGTGACTCTTCTTACTAGAAAACAACTCTTGCTTGTAGGACCAGAAACTGCATGTGATTCAACTCCATTTAGGACTGGGAAACAAAAGCTAGCTCGCCTTACAAGAAACACACTCTGCTTTTGAGAAAAGAGCACTCTTCTACTCTACTGTGTTTCCTATAGGGCCAAAACAGTGAGCTTGCTCAGAACAAAAGAACTGTGCTTCTTACACACACCGGCCAAATCTAATTCAACTCTGCTTAGGAAACTGACAAGAGCAGTAGATCCTCTTCAGTCCAATACACTGTACATGCTTGGAAAAGACGCCAGTGCTATTTGCCCTGTGTATGACAATGGGAGTGCAATAGTGACTCTTCTTACCAGAAAACAACTCTTGCTCCTAGGATCAGAAACTGCATGTGATTCAACTCCATTTAGGACTGGGAAACAAACGCTAGATCGCCTTACAAGAAACACACTCTGCTTTAGAGAAAAGAGCACTCTTCTACTCTACTGTGTTTCCTATGGGGTCCGAACAGTGAGCTTGCTCAGAACAAAAGAACTGTGCTTCCTACACACACGGGCCATATCTAGTTCAACTCTGCTTAGGAAACTGACAAGAACAGTAGCTCCTCTTCAGTCCAATACACTGTACTTGCTGGGAACTGACGCGAGTGCTATTTGCACTGTGTATGTCAATGGGAGCGCAATAGTGACTTTCCTTACCTGAAAACAACTCTAGCTCGTAGGACCAGAAACTGCATGTGATTCAACTCTATTTAGGACTGGGAACCAAACGCTAGCTCGACTTACAAGAAACACACTCTGCTTTTGAGAAAAGAGCACTCTTCTACTCTACTGTGTTTCCTATAGGGCCAGAATAGTGAGCTTGCTCAGAAAAAAAGAACTGTGCTTCCTACACACACGGGCCATATCTAGTTCATCTCTGCTTAGGAAACTGACAAGAAAAGTAGATCCTCTTCAGTCCAATACACTGTACATGCTGGGAACAGACGCCAGTGCTATTTGCCCTGTGTATGACAATGGGAGCGCAATAGTGACTCTTCTTACCAGAAAACAACTCTTGCTCCTAGGATCAGAAACTACATGTGATTCAACTCCATTTAGGACTGGGAAACAAACACTAGCTAGCCTTACAAGAAACACACTCTGCTTTAGAGAAAAGAGCACTCATCTACTCTACTGTGTTTTCTACAGGGCCAGAACAGTAGCTTGCTCAGAACAAAAGAACTGTGCTTCCTACACACACGGCCATATCTAGTTCAATTCTGCTTAGGAACCTGACAAGAACAGTAGATCCTCTTCAGTCCAATACACTGTACTTGCTGGGAACAGACGCCAGTGATTTTGTCCTGTGTATGGCAATGGCAGCGCAATAGTGACTATTCTTACCATAAAACAACTCTTGCACGTAGGACCAGAAACTGCATGTGATTCCACTCCATTTAGGACTGGGACACAAACGCTAGCTCGCCTTACAAGAAACACACTCTGCTTTAGAGAAAAGAGCACTCTTCTACTCTACTGTGTTTCCTATGGGGTCCAAAAAGTGAGCTTGCTCAGAACAAAAGACTGTGCTTCCTACACACAAGGACCATATGTAGTTCAACTCTGCTTAGGAAACTGACAAGAACAGTAGCTCCTATTCAGTCCAATACACTGTACTTGCTGGGAACAGACGCGAGTGCTCTTTGCACTGTGTATGGCAATTGGAGCGCAATGTGACCTTCCTTACCAGAAAACAACTCTTGTTTGTAGGAAAAGAAACTGCATGTGTTTCAACTCCATTTAGGACAGGGAAACAAACTCTAGCTCGCCTTACAAGAAACACTCTGCTTTTGAGAAAAGAGCACTCTTCTACTCTACTGTGTTTCCTATAGGGCCAGAACAGTGAGCTTGCTCAGAACAAATGAACTGTGCTTCCTAGACACACGGGCCATATCTAGTTCAACTCTGCTTAGGAAACTGAGAAGAACATTAGCTCCTCTTCAGTCCAGTACACTGTAATTGCTGGGAACAGACGCATGTGCTATTTGCACTGTGTATGGCATTGAGAGCACAATAGTGACTTTCCTTACCAGAAAACAACTCTTGCTCGTAGGACCACAAACAGCATGTGATTCAACGCCATTTAGGACTGGGAAACAAATGCTAGCTCGCCTTACAAGAAACACACTCTGCTTTTGAGAAAAGAGCACTAATCTACACTACTGTGTTTCCTATGGGGTCCGAACAGTGAGCTTGCTCAGAACAAAAGAACTGTGCTTCCTACACACACGGCCATATTTAGTTCAATTCTGCTTAGGAATCTGACAAGAACAGTAGATCCTCTTCAGTCCAATACACTGTACTTGCTGGGAACAGACGCCAGTTCTATTTTTCCTGTGTATGGCAATGGCCGCACAATAGTGACTCTTCTTACCAGAAAACAACTCTTGCTCGTAGTACCAGAACCTGCATGGGATTCAACTCCATTTAGGACTGTGAAACAAACGCTAGCTCGCCTTACAAGAAACACACTCTGCTTTAGAGAAAAGAGCACTCTTCTACTCTACATTGTTTCCTAAGGGGTCCAAACAGTGATCTTGCAAAGAACAAAAGAACTGTGCTTCCTACAAACACGGATCATATCTAGTTCAACTCTGCTTAGGAAACTGACAAGAATAGTAGCACCTATTCAGTCCAATACACTGTACTTGCTGGGAACAGACGCGAGTGCTATTTGCACTGTGTTTGGCAATGAGAGCACAATGTGACTTTCCTTACCAGAAAACAACTCTTGTTCCTAGGACCTGAAACTGCATGTGATTCAACTCCATTTAGGACTAGGAAACAAACGCTACCTCACCTTACAAGAAACACACTCTGCTTTTGAGAAAAGAGCACTCTTCTACTCTACTGTGTTTCCTATAGGACCAGAACAGTGAGCTTGCTCAGAACATAAGAACTGTGCTTCCTACACACAAGGGATATATCTAGTTCAACTCTGCTTAGGAAACTGACAAGAACAGTAGCTCCTCTTCTTTCCGATACACTGTACCTGCTGGGAACAGACGCGAGTGCTTTTTGTACTATGTATGGCAATGAGAGCGCAATAGTGTCTTTCCTTACCAGAAAACAACTCTTGCTCGTAGGACCAGAAACTGCATGTGATTCCACTCCATTTAGGACTGGGAAACAAACGCTAGCTCGCCTTACAAGAAACACACTTTGCTTTAGAGAAAAGAGCACTCTTCTACTCTACTGTGTTTCCTATGGGGTCCAAACAGTGATCTTGCAAAGAACAAAAGAACTGTGCTTCCTACACACACGGACCATATGTAGTTCAACTCTGCTTAGGAAACTGACAAGAACAGTAGCACCTATTCAGTCCAATACACTGAACTTGTTGGGAAAAGACGCGAGTGCTATTTGCCCTGTGTATGGCAATGGGAGCACAATAGTGACTTTCCTTACCAGAAAACATCTCTTGTTCGTAGGACCAGAAATTGCATGTGATTCAACGCCATTTAGGACTAGGAAAGAAATGCTAGCTCGCCTTACAAGAAACACACTCTGCTTTTGAGAAAAGAGCAGTCTTCTACTCTACTGTGTTTCCTATAGGGCCAGAACAGTGAGCTTGCTCAGAACATAAGAACTGTGTTTCCTACACACACGGGCCATTTCTAGTTCAACTCTGCTTAGGAAACTGACAAGAACAGTAGCTCCTCTTCCTTCCGTTACACTGTACTTACTGGGAACAGACGCGAGTGCTATTTGCACTGTGTATGGCAATGGGAGTGCAATAGTGACTTTCCTTACCAGAAAACAACTCTTGCTCGTAGGACCAGACTGCATTTGATTCAACTCCATTTAGGACTGGGAAACAAACGCTAGCTCGCCTTACAAGAAACACACTCTGCATTTGAGAAAAGAGCACTCTTCTACTCTACTGTGTTTCCTATAGGGCCAGAACAGTGAGCTTGCTCAGAACAAATGAACTGTGCTTCCTAGACACACGGGCCATAGCTAGTTCAACTCTGCTTAGGAAACTGAGAAGAACAGTAGCTCCTCTTCAGTCCAATACACTGTACTTGCTGGGAACAGACGGGAGTGATATTTGCACTGTGTATGGCAATAGGAATGCAATAGTGACTTTCCTTACCAGAAAACAACTCTTGCTCGTAGGACCACAAACTGCATGTTATTCAACGCCATTTAGGACTGGGAAACAAATGCTAGCTCGCCTTAAAAGAAACACACTCTGCTTTTAAAAAAAGAGCACTCTTCTACTCTACTGTGTTTCCTATGGTGTCCAATCAGTGAGCTTGCAAAGAACAAAATAACTGTGCTTCCTACACACATGGACCATATCTAGTTAAACTCTGCATAGGAAACTGACAAGAACAGTAGCTCCTATTCAGTCCAATACACTGTACTTGCTGGGAACAGACGCGAGTGATATTTGCACTGGGTATGGCATTTGGAGCACAATAGTGACTCTTCTTACCAGAAAACATCTCTTGCTCAAAGGACCAAAAACTGCATGTGACTCAACTCCATTTAGGACTGGGAAACAAATGCTTTTTCGCCTTACAAAAAACACTCTCTGCTTTTGAGAAAAGAGCACTCTTCTACTCTACTGTGTTTCCTATGGGGTCCAAACAGTGAGCATGCTCAGAACAAAGAACTGTGCTTCTTACACACATGGACCATATCTAGTTCAACTATGCTTAGGAAACTGACACGAACAGTAGCTCTTCTTCAGTCCAATACACTGTACTTGCTGGGAACAGACACGAGTGCTATTTGCACTGTGTATGGCAATGAGCGCAATAGTGACTTTCCTTACCAAAAACAACTCTTGCTCATAGGACCACAAACTGCATGTGATTCAACGCCATTTAGGACTGGGAAACAAATGCTAGCTCGCCTTAAAAGAAACACACTCTGCTTTTAAAAAAAGAGCACTCTTCTACTCTACTGTGTTTCCTATGGTGTCCAATCAGTGAGCTTGCAAAGAACAAAATAACTGTGCTTCCTACACACATGGACCATATCTAGTTAAACTCTGCATAGGAAACTGACAAGAACAGTAGCTCCTATTCAGTCCAATACACTGTACTTGCTGGGAACAGACGCGAGTGATATTTGCACTGGGTATGGCATTTGGAGCACAATAGTGACTCTTCTTACCAGAAAACATCTCTTGCTCAAAGGACCAAAAACTGCATGTGACTCAACTCCATTTAGGACTGGGAAACAAATGCTTTTTCGCCTTACAAAAAACACTCTCTGCTTTTGAGAAAAGAGCACTCTTCTACTCTACTGTGTTTCCTATGGGGTCCAAACAGTGAGCATGCTCAGAACAAAGAACTGTGCTTCTTACACACATGGACCATATCTAGTTCAACTATGCTTAGGAAACTGACACGAACAGTAGCTCTTCTTCAGTCCAATACACTGTACTTGCTGGGAACAGACACGAGTGCTATTTGCACTGTGTATGGCAATGAGCGCAATAGTGACTTTCCTTACCAAAAACAACTCTTGCTCATAGGACCACAAACTGCATGTGATTCAACGCCATTTAGGACTGGGAAACAAATGCTAGCTCGCCTTACATGAAACACACTCTGCTTTTGAGAAAAGAGCACTCTTCTACTCTACTTTGTTTCCTATGGGGTCCACACAGTGAGCTTGCTCAGAACAAAAGAACTGTGCTTCCTACACACATGGACCATATCTAGTTCAACTCTGCTTAGGAAACTGACAAGAACAGTAGCTTCTACTCAGTCAAATACACTGTACATGCTGGGAACAGACGCGAGTGCTATTTGCACTGTATATGGCATTTGGAGAACAAAAGTGACTCCATACCAGAAAAAAACTCTTGCTTGTAGGACCAAAAACTGCATGTGATTCAACTCCATTTAGGACTAGGAAACAAACACTAGCTCGCCTTACAAGAAACACACTCTGCTTTAGAGAAAAGAGCACTCATCTACTCTACTGTGTTTTCTACAGGGCCAGAACAGTAGCTTGCTCAGAACAAAAGAACTGTGCTTCCTACACACACGGCCATATCTAGTTCAATTCTGCTTAGGAACCTGACAAGAACAGTAGATCCTCTTCAGTCCAATACACTGTACTTGCTGGGAACAGACGCCAGTGATTTTGTCCTGTGTATGGCAATGGCAGCGCAATAGTGACTATTCTTACCATAAAACAACTCTTGCACGTAGGACCAGAAACTGCATGTGATTCCACTCCATTTAGGACTGGGACACAAACGCTAGCTCGCCTTACAAGAAACACACTCTGCTTTAGAGAAAAGAGCACTCTTCTACTCTACTGTGTTTCCTATGGGGTCCAAAATTGAGCTTGCTCAGAACAAAAGACTGTGCTTCCTACACACAAGGACCATATGTAGTTCAACTCTGCTTAGGAAACTGACAAGAACAGTAGCTCCTATTCAGTCCAATACACTGTACTTGCTGGGAACAGACGCGAGTGCTCTTTGCACTGTGTATGGCAATTGGAGCGCAATGTGACCTTCCTTACCAGAAAACAACTCTTGTTTGTAGGAAAAGAAACTGCATGTGTTTCAACTCCATTTAGGACAGGGAAACAAACTCTAGCTCGCCTTACAAGAAACACTCTGCTTTTGAGAAAAGAGCACTCTTCTACTCTACTGTGTTTCCTATAGGGCCAGAACAGTGAGCTTGCTCAGAACAAATGAACTGTGCTTCCTAGACACACGGGCCATATCTAGTTCAACTCTGCTTAGGAAACTGAGAAGAACATTAGCTCCTCTTCAGTCCAGTACACTGTAATTGCTGGGAACAGACGCATGTGCTATTTGCACTGTGTATGGCATTGAGAGCACAATAGTGACTTTCCTTACCAGAAAACAACTCTTGCTCGTAGGACCACAAACAGCATGTGATTCAACGCCATTTAGGACTGGGAAACAAATGCTAGCTCGCCTTACAAGAAACACACTCTGCTTTTGAGAAAAGAGCACTAATCTACACTACTGTGTTTCCTATGGGGTCCGAACAGTGAGCTTGCTCAGAACAAAAGAACTGTGCTTCCTACACACACGGCCATATTTAGTTCAATTCTGCTTAGGAATCTGACAAGAACAGTAGATCCTCTTCAGTCCAATACACTGTACTTGCTGGGAACAGACGCCAGTTCTATTTTTCCTGTGTATGGCAATGGCCGCACAATAGTGACTCTTCTTACCAGAAAACAACTCTTGCTCGTAGTACCAGAACCTGCATGGGATTCAACTCCATTTAGGACTGTGAAACAAACGCTAGCTCGCCTTACAAGAAACACACTCTGCTTTAGAGAAAAGAGCACTCTTCTACTCTACATTGTTTCCTAAGGGGTCCAAACAGTGATCTTGCAAAGAACAAAAGAACTGTGCTTCCTACAAACACGGATCATATCTAGTTCAACTCTGCTTAGGAAACTGACAAGAATAGTAGCACCTATTCAGTCCAATACACTGTACTTGCTGGGAACAGACGCGAGTGCTATTTGCACTGTGTTTGGCAATGAGAGCACAATGTGACTTTCCTTACCAGAAAACAACTCTTGTTCCTAGGACCTGAAACTGCATGTGATTCAACTCCATTTAGGACTAGGAAACAAACGCTACCTCACCTTACAAGAAACACACTCTGCTTTTGAGAAAAGAGCACTCTTCTACTCTACTGTGTTTCCTATAGGACCAGAACAGTGAGCTTGCTCAGAACATAAGAACTGTGCTTCCTACACACAAGGGATATATCTAGTTCAACTCTGCTTAGGAAACTGACAAGAACAGTAGCTCCTCTTCTTTCCGATACACTGTACCTGCTGGGAACAGACGCGAGTGCTTTTTGTACTATGTATGGCAATGAGAGCGCAATAGTGACTTTCCTTACCAGAAAACAACTCTTGCTCGTAGGACCAGAAACTGCATGTGATTCCACTCCATTTAGGACTGGGAAACAAACGCTAGCTCGCCTTACAAGAAACACACTTTGCTTTAGAGAAAAGAGCACTCTTCTACTCTACTGTGTTTCCTATGGGGTCCAAACAGTGATCTTGCAAAGAACAAAAGAACTGTGCTTCCTACACACACGGACCATATGTAGTTCAACTCTGCTTAGGAAACTGACAAGAACAGTAGCACCTATTCAGTCCAATACACTGAACTTGTTGGGAAAAGACGCGAGTGCTATTTGCCCTGTGTATGGCAATGGGAGCGCAATAGTGACTTTCCTTACCAGAAAACATCTCTTGTTCGTAGGACCAGAAATTGCATGTGATTCAACGCCATTTAGGACTAGGAAAGAAATGCTAGCTCGCCTTACAAGAAACACACTCTGCTTTTGAGAAAAGAGCAGTCTTCTACTCTACTGTGTTTCCTATAGGGCCAGAACAGTGAGCTTGCTCAGAACATAAGAACTGTGTTTCCTACACACACGGGCCATTTCTAGTTCAACTCTGCTTAGGAAACTGACAAGAACAGTAGCTCCTCTTCCTTCCGTTACACTGTACTTACTGGGAACAGACGCGAGTGCTATTTGCACTGTGTATGGCAATGGGAGTGCAATAGTGACTTTCCTTACCAGAAAACAACTCTTGCTCGTAGGACCAGACTGCATTTGATTCAACTCCATTTAGGACTGGGAAACAAACGCTAGCTCGCCTTACAAGAAACACACTCTGCATTTGAGAAAAGAGCACTCTTCTACTCTACTGTGTTTCCTATAGGGCCAGAACAGTGAGCTTGCTCAGAACAAATGAACTGTGCTTCCTAGACACACGGGCCATAGCTAGTTCAACTCTGCTTAGGAAACTGAGAAGAACAGTAGCTCCTCTTCAGTCCAATACACTGTACTTGCTGGGAACAGACGGGAGTGATATTTGCACTGTGTATGGCAATAGGAGTGCAATAGTGACTTTCCTTACCAGAAAACAACTCTTGCTCGTAGGACCACAAACTGCATGTTATTCAACGCCATTTAGGACTGGGAAACAAATGCTAGCTCGCCTTAAAAGAAACACACTCTGCTTTTAAAAAAAGAGCACTCTTCTACTCTACTGTGTTTCCTATGGTGTCCAATCAGTGAGCTTGCAAAGAACAAAATAACTGTGCTTCCTACACACATGGACCATATCTAGTTAAACTCTGCATAGGAAACTGACAAGAACAGTAGCTCCTATTCAGTCCAATACACTGTACTTGCTGGGAACAGACGCGAGTGATACTTGCACTGGGTATGGCATTTGGAGCACAATAGTGACTCTTCTTACCAGAAAACATCTCTTGCTCAAAGGACCAAAAACTGCATGTGACTCAACTCCATTTAGGACTGGGAAACAAATGCTTTTTCGCCTTACAAAAAACACTCTCTGCTTTTGAGAAAAGAGCACTCTTCTACTCTACTGTGTTTCCTATGGGGTCCAAACAGTGAGCATGCTCAGAACAAAGAACTGTGCTTCTTACACACATGGACCATATCTAGTTCAACCATGCTTAGGAAACTGACACGAACAGTAGCTCTTCTTCAGTCCAATACACTGTACTTGCTGGGAACAGACACGAGTGCTATTTGCACTGTGTATGGCAATGAGCGCAATAGTGACTTTCCTTACCAAAAACAACTCTTGCTCATAGGACCACAAACTGCATGTGATTCAACGCCATTTAGGACTGGGAAACAAATGCTAGCTCGCCTTAAAAGAAACACACTCTGCTTTTAAAAAAAGAGCACTCTTCTACTCTACTGTGTTTCCTATGGTGTCCAATCAGTGAGCTTGCAAAGAACAAAATAACTGTGCTTCCTACACACATGGACCATATCTAGTTAAACTCTGCATAGGAAACTGACAAGAACAGTAGCTCCTATTCAGTCCAATACACTGTACTTGCTGGGAACAGACGCGAGTGATATTTGCACTGGGTATGGCATTTGGAGCACAATAGTGACTCTTCTTACCAGAAAACATCTCTTGCTCAAAGGACCAAAAACTGCATGTGACTCAACTCCATTTAGGACTGGGAAACAAATGCTTTTTCGCCTTACAAAAAACACTCTCTGCTTTTGAGAAAAGAGCACTCTTCTACTCTACTGTGTTTCCTATGGGGTCCAAACAGTGAGCATGCTCAGAACAAAGAACTGTGCTTCTTACACACATGGACCATATCTAGTTCAACTATGCTTAGGAAACTGACACGAACAGTAGCTCTTCTTCAGTCCAATACACTGTACTTGCTGGGAACAGACACGAGTGCTATTTGCACTGTGTATGGCAATGAGCGCAATAGTGACTTTCCTTACCAAAAACAACTCTTGCTCATAGGACCACAAACTGCATGTGATTCAACGCCATTTAGGACTGGGAAACAAATGCTAGCTCGCCTTACATGAAACACACTCTGCTTTTGAGAAAAGAGCACTCTTCTACTCTACTTTGTTTCCTATGGGGTCCACACAGTGAGCTTGCTCAGAACAAAAGAACTGTGCTTCCTACACACATGGACCATATCTAGTTCAACTCTGCTTAGGAAACTGACAAGAACAGTAGCTTCTACTCAGTCAAATACACTGTACATGCTGGGAACAGACGCGAGTGCTATTTGCACTGTATATGGCATTTGGAGAACAAAAGTGACTCCATACCAGAAAAAAACTCTTGCTTGTAGGACCAAAAACTGCATGTGATTCAACTCCATTTAGGACTAGGAAACAAACACTAGCTCGCCTTACAAGAAACACACTCTGCTTTAGAGAAAAGAGCACTCATCTACTCTACTGTGTTTTCTACAGGGCCAGAACAGTAGCTTGCTCAGAACAAAAGAACTGTGCTTCCTACACACACGGCCATATCTAGTTCAATTCTGCTTAGGAACCTGACAAGAACAGTAGATCCTCTTCAGTGCAATACACTGTACTTGCTGCGAACAGAGGCCAGTGCTATTTGTCCTGTGTATGGCAATGGCAGCACAATAGTGACTCTTCTTACCAGAAAACAATTCTTGCTCGTAGGACCAGAAACTGCATGGGATTCAACTCCATTTAGGACTGGGAAACAAACGCTAGTTCGCCTTACAAGAAACACACTCTGCTTTAGAGAAAAGAGCACTCTTCTACACTACTGTGTTTCCTATGGGGTCCAAAAAGTGAGCTTGCTCAGAACAAAAGAACTGTGCTTCCTACACACACGGACCATATGTAGTTCAACTCTGCTTAGGAAACTGACAAGAACAGTAGCACCTATTCAGTCCAATACACTGTACTTGCTGGGAACAGACGCGAGTGCTATTTGCACTGTGTATGGCAATCGGAGCGCAATGTGACCTTCCTTACCAGAAAACAACTATTGTTTGTAGGAAAAGAAACTGCATGTGTTTCAACTCCATTTAGGACTAGGAAACAAACTCTAGCTTGCCTTACAAGAAACACTCTGCTTTTGAGAAAAGAGCACTCTTCTACTCTACTGTGTTTCCTATAGGGCCAGAACAGTGAGCTTGCTCAGAACAAATGAACTGTGCTTCCTAGACACACGGGCCATATCTAGTTCAACTTTGCTTAGGAAACTGAGAAGAACATTAGCTCCTCTTCAGTCCAGTACACTGTAATTGCTGGGAACAGACACATGTGCTATTTGCACTGTGTATGGCATTGAGAGCACAATAATGACTTTCCTTACCAGAAAACAACTCTTGCTCATAGGACCACAAACAGCATGTGATTCAACGCCATTTAGGACTGGGAAACAAATGCTAGCTCGCCTTACAAGAAACACACTCTGCTTTTGAGAAAAGAGCACTAATCTATACTACTGTGTTTCCTATGGGGTCCGAACAGTGAGCTTGCTCAGAACAAAAGAACTGTGCTTCCTACACACACGGCCATATCTAGTTCAATTCTGCTTAGGAACCTGACAAGAACAGTAGATCCTCTTCAGTGCAATACACTGTACTTGCTGCGAACAGAGGCCAGTGCTATTTGTCCTGTGTATGGCAATGGCAGCACAATAGTGACTCTTCTTACCAGAAAACAATTCTTGCTCGTAGGACCAGAACCTGCATGGGATTCAACTCCATTTAGGACTGTGAAACAAACGCTAGCTCGCCTTACAAGAAACACACTCTGCTTTAGAGAAAAGAGCACTCTTCTACTCTACATTGTTTCCTAAGGGGTCCAAACAGTGATCTTGCAAAGAACAAAAGAACTGTGCTTCCTACAAACACGGATCATATCTAGTTCAACTCTGCTTAGGAAACTGACAAGAACAGTAGCACCTATTCAGTCCAATACACTGTACTTGCTGGGAACAGACGCGAGTGCTATTTGCACTGTGTTTGGCAATGGGAGCACAATGTGACTTTCCTTACCAGAAAAACAACTCTTGTTCCTAGGACCTGAAACTGCATGTGATTCAACTCCATTTAGGACTAGGAAACAAACGCTACCTCACCTTACAAGAAACACACTCTGCTTTTGAGAAAAGAGCACTCTTCTACTCTACTGTGTTTCCTATAGGACCAGAACAGTGAGCTTGCTCAGAACATAAGAACTGTGCTTCCTACACACAAGGGATATATCTAGTTCAACTCTGCTTAGGAAACTGACAAGAACAGTAGCTCCTCTTCTTTCCGATACACTGTACCTGCTGGGAACAGACACGAGTGCTATTTGTACTATGTATGGCAATGAGAGCGCAATAGTGACTTTCCTTACCAGAAAACAACTCTTGCTCGTAGGACCAGAAACTGCATGTGATTCCACTCCATTTAGGACTGGGAAACAAACGCTAGCTCGCCTTACAAGAAACACACTCTGCTTTTGAGAATAGAGCACTCATCTACTCCACTGTGTTTCCTATGGGGTCCAAACAGTGAGCTTGCTCAGAACATAAGAACTGTGCATCCTACACACACGGCCATATCTAGTTCAATTCTGCTTAGGAACCTGACAAGAACAGTAGATCCTCTTCAGTCCAATACAATATACTTGCTGGGAACAGACGCCAGTGCTATTTTTCCTGTGTATGGCAATGGCAGCAAAATTGTCACTCTTCTTACCATAAAACAACTCTTGCTCGTAGGACCAGAAACTGCATGTGATTCAACTCCATTTAGGACTGAGAAACAAATGCTAGCTCGCCTTACAAGAAACACACTCTGCTTTAGAGGAAAGAGCACTCTTCTACTCTACTGTGTTTCCTATGGGGTCCAAACAGTGAGCTTGCTCAGAACAAAAGAACTGTGCTTCCTACACACACGGACCATATCTAGTTCAACTCTGCTTAGTAAACTGACAAGAACAGTAGCTCCTATTCAGTCCAATACACTGTACTTGCTGGGAAAAGTCGCGAGTGCTATTTGCCTTGTGTAGGGCAATGGGAGCGCAACAGTGACTTTCCTTACCAGAAAACAACTCTTGTTCATAGGAACAGAAACTGCATGTGATTCCACTCCATTTAAAACTAGGAAACAAAAGCTAGCTCGCCTTACAAAAACACACTCTGCTTTTGAGAAAAGAACACTCTTCTAGTCTACTGTGTTTCCTATAGGGCCAGAACAGTGAACTTGCTCAGAACATAAGGACTGTGCTTCCTACACACGGGCCATATCGAGTTCAACTCTGCTTAGGAAACTGACAGGAACAGTAGCTCCTCTTCAGTCTGATACACTGTACTTGCTTTGAACAGACGCGAGAGCTATTTGCACTGTGTATGGCAAGGGGAGCGCAATAGTGACTTTCCTTACCAGAAAACAACTCTTGCTCGTAGGACCAGAAACTGCATGTGATTCAACTCCATTTAGGACTGGGAAACAAACGCTAGCTCGCCTTACAAGAAACATACTCTGCTTTTGAGAAAAGAGCACTCTTCTACTCTACTGTGTTTCCTATGGGGTCCAAACAGTGAGCTTGCTCAGAACAAAAGAACTGTGCTTCCTACACACACGGACCATATCTAGTTCAACTCTGCTTAGTAAACTGACAAGAACAGTAGCTCCTATTCAGTCCAATACACTGTACTTGCTGGGAAAAGTCGCGAGTGCTATTTGCCTTGTGTAGGGCAATGGGAGCGCAATAGTGACTTTCCTTACCAGAAAACAACTCTTGTTCATAGGACCAGAAACTGCATGTGATTCCACTCCATTTAAAACTAGGAAACAAACGCTAGCTCACCTTACAAAAAAACACTCTGCTTTTGAGAAAAGAGCACTCTTCTACTCTACTGTGTTTCCTATAGGGCCAGAACAGTGGACTTGCTCAGAACATAAGAACTGTGCTTCATACACACACGGGCCATATCTAGTTCAACTCTGCTTAGGAATCTGAGAAGAACAGTAGCTCCTCTTCAGTCCGATACACTGTACTTGCTGGGAACAGACACATGGGCTATTTGCACTGTGTATGGCAATGGGAGCACAATAGTGACTTTCCTTACGAGAAAACAACTCTTGCTCTTAGTACCAGAAACTGCATGTGATTCAACTTCATTTAGGACTGGGAAACAAACGCTAGCTCGCCTTCCAAGAAACACACTCTGCTTTAGAGAAAAGAGCACTCTTCTACTCTACTGAGTTTCTTATGGTGTCCGAACAGTGAGCTTGCTCAGAACAAAAAAAACTGTTCTTCCTACACACACGGCCATATCTATTTCAAGTCTGCTTAAGAACCTGACAAGAACAGTAGATCCTCTTCAGTCCAATACACTGTACTTGCTGCGCACAGACGCCAGTGCTATTTGTCCTGTGTATGTCAATGGCAGCGCAATAGTGACTCTTCTTACCAGAAAACAACTCTTGCTCGTAGGACCACAAACTGCATGAGATTCAACTCCACTTAGGACTGAGAAACAAACGCTAGTTCACCTTACAAGAAACACACTCTGCTTTTGAAAAAAGAACACTCTTCTACTCCACTTTGTTTCCTATGGGGTACAAACAGTGAGCTTGCTCAGAACAAAAGAACTGTGCTTCCTACACACATGGACAATATCTAGTTCAACTCTGCTTAGGAAACTGACAAGAACAGTAGCTCCTATTCAGTCCAATACACTGTACATGCTGGGAACAGACGGGAGTGCTATTTGCACTGTATAAGGCATTTGAAGCGCAATAGTGAATCTTCTTACCAGAAAACAACTCTTGCTCATAGGACCACAAACTGCATGTGACTCAACTCCATTTAGGACTGGGAAACAAATGCAAGCTCGCCTTACAAGATACACACTCTGCTTTAGATAAAAGAGCACTCTTCTTCTCTACTGTGTTTCCTATGGGGTCCAAACAGTGAGCTTGCTCAGAACAAAAGAACTGTGCTTCCTACACACACGGATCATTTCTAGTTCAACTCTGCTTAGGAAACTGACAAGAACAGTAGCACCTATTCAGTCCAATACTCTGTACTTGCTGGGAACAGACGCGAGTGCTATTTGCATTGTGTGTGGCAATGGGAGCGCAATAGTGACTTTCCTTACCAGAAAACAACTCTTGATCCTAGGACCACAAACTGCATGTGATTCAACTCCATATATGACAGGGAAACAAATGCTATTTCGCCTTACAAGAAACACTCTCTGCTTTTGAGAAAAGAGCACTCTTCTACTCTTCTGTGTTTCCTATGGGTTCCAAACAGTGAGCTTGCTCAGAACAAAGAACTGTGCTTCCTACACACATGGACCATATCTAGTTCAACTATGCTTAGGAAACTGACACGAACAGTGGCTCCTCTTCAGTCCAATACACTGTACTTGCTGGGAACAGACACGAGTGCTATTTGCACTGTGTATGGCAATGAGTGCAATAGTGACTTTCCTTACCAAAAACAACTCTTGCTCGTAGGACCACAAACTGCATGTGATTCAACGCCATTTAGGACTGGAAAACAAATGCTAGCTCGCCTTACATAAAACACACTCTGCTTTTGAGAAAAGAGCACTCTTCTACTCTACTGTGTTTCCTATAGGGTCCCAAACAGTGAGCTTGCTCAGAACAAAAGAACTGTGCTTCCTACACACATGGACCATATCTAGTTCAACTCTGCTTAGGAAACTGACAAGAACAGTAGCTTCTATTCAGTCCAATACACTGTACATGCTGGGAACAGACGCGAGTGCTATTTGCACTGTATATGGCATTTGGAGAACAATAGTGACTCTTCTTACCAGAAAAAAACTCTTGTGTGTAGGACCAAAAAACTGCATGTGATTCAACTCCATTTAGGACTGGGAAACAAACGCTAGCTCGCCTTACGAGAAACACACTCTGCTTTGGAGAAAAAGAGCACTCATCTACTCTACTGTGTTTCCCATAGTACCAGAACAGTAGCTTGCTCAGAACATAAGAACTGTGCTTCCTACACACACGGGCCATATCTACTTCAACTCTGCTTAGGAAACTGACAAGAACAGTAGCTCCTCTTTAGTCCGATACACTGTACTTGCTGGGAAAAGACGCCAGTGCTATATGCACTGTGTATGGCAATGGGAGCGCAATCGTGACTTTCCTTACCAGAAAACAACTCTTGCTCGTAGGAACAGAAACTGCATGTGATTCAACTCCAATTAGGACTGGGAAACAAACGCTAGCTCACCTTACAAGAAACACACTCTGCTTTTGAGAAAAGAGCACTCTTCTACTCTACTGTGTTTCCTAGGGGTCCGAACAGTGAGCTTGCTCAGAACAAAAGAACTGTGCTTCCTACACACACGGCCATATCTAGTTCAATTCTGCTTAGGAACCTGACAAGAACAGTAGCTCCTGTTCAGTCCAATACACTGTACTTGCTGCGAACAGAGGCCAGTGCTATTTGTCCTGTGTATGGCAATGGGCAGCACAATAGTGACTCTTCTTACCAGAAAACAATTCTTGCTCGTAGGACCAGAAACTGCATGGGATTCAACTCCATTTAGGACTGGGAAACAAACGCTAGTTTGCCTTACAAGACACACACTCTGCTCTTGAGAAAAGAGCACTCTTCTACTCTACTGTGTTTCCTATGGGGTCCAAACAGTGAGCTTGCTCAGAACAAAAGAACTGTGCTTCCTACACACATGGACCATATCTAGTTCAACTCTGCTTAGGAATCTCACAAGAACAGTAGCTCCTATTCAGTCTAATACACTGTACTTGCTGGGAACAGACTCGAGTGCTATTTTCACTGTGTATGGCAATTGGAGCACAATAGTGACTCTTCTTACCAGAAAACAACTCTTGCTCGTAGGACAAAAAACTTCATGTGACTCAACTCCATTTAGGACAAAGAAACAAACTCTAGCTCGCCTTACAAGAAACACTCTGCTTTTGAGAAAAGAGCACTCTTCTACTCTACTGTGTTTCCTATAGGGCCAGAACAGTGAGCTTGCTCAGAACAAATGAACTGTGCTTCCTAGACACATGGCCATATCTAGTTCAACTCTGCTTAGGAAACTGAGAAGAACAGTAGCTCCTCTTCAGTCCAGTACACTGTACTTGCTGGGAACTGACGCATGTGCTATTTGCACTGTGTATGGCATTGAGAGCACAATAGTGACTTTCTTTACCAGAAAACAACTCTTGCTCGTAGGACCACAAACAGCATGTGATTCAACGCCATTTAGGACTGGGAAACAAATGCTAGCTCGCCTTAAAGAAACACACTCTGCTTTTGAGAATAGAGCACTCATCTACTCTTCTGTGTTTCCTATGGGGTCCGAACAGTGAGCTTGCTCAGAACAAAAGAACTGTGCTTCCTACACACACGGCCATATTTAGTTCAATTCTGCTTAGGAACCTGACAAGAACAGTAGATCCTCTTCAGTCCAATACACTGTACTTGCTGCGAACAGACGCAGTGCTATTTGTCCTGTGTATGGCAATGGCAGCACAATAGTGACTTTATTACCAGAAAACAACTCTTGCTCGTAGTACCAGAAACTGCATGGCATTCAACTCCATTTAGGACTGGGAAACAACTGCTAGCTCGCCTTACAAGAAACACACTCTGCTTTAGAGAAAAGAGCACTCTTCTACTCTACATTGTTTCCTAAGGGGTCCAAACAGTGATCTTGCAAAGAACAAAAGAACTGTGCTTCCTCCAAACACGGATCATATCTAGTTCAACTCTGCTTAGGAAACTGACAAGAACAGTAGCACCTATTCAGTCCAATACACTGTACTTGCTGGGAACAGACACGAGTGCTATTTGCCCTGTGTTTGGCAATGGGAGCACAATGTGACTTTCCTTACCAGAAAACAACTCTTGTTCCTAGGACCTGAAACTGCATGTGATTCAACTCCATTTAGGACTAGGAAACAAATGCTACCTCGCCTTAAAAGAAACACACTCTGCTTTTGAGAAAAGAGCACTCTTCTACTCTACTGTGTTTCCTATAGGGCCAGAATAGTGAGCTTGCTCAGAACATAAGAATTGTGCTTCCTACACACAAGGGATATATCTAGTTCAACTCTGCTTAGGAAACTGACAAGAACAGTAGCTCCTCTTCTTTCCCGATACACTGTACTTGCTGGAAACAGACGCGAGTGCTTTTTGTACTGTGTATGGCAAAGAGAGCGCAATAGTGACTTTCCTTACCAGAAAACAACTCTTGCTCCTAGGACCAGAAACTTGCATGTGATTCAACTCCATTTAGGACTGGGAAACAAACGCTAGCTCGCCTTACAAGAAACACACACTGCTTTTGAGAAAAGAGCACTCTTCTACTCTACTGTCATTCCTATAGGGTCCAAACAGTGAGCTTGCTCAGAACAAAAGAACTGTGCTTCCTACACACACGGCCATATCTAGTTCAATTCTGCTTAGGAACCTGACCAGAACAGTAGGTCCTATTCAGTCCAATACACTGTACTTGCTGCGCACAGACGCCAGTGCTATTTGTCCTGTGTATGGCAATGTCAGCGAAATAGTGACTCTTCTTACCAAAAAACAATCTTGCTCATAGTACCAGAAACTGCATGGGATTCAACTCAACTTAGGACTGGGAAACAAACGCTAGTTCGCCTTACAAGAAACACACTCTGCTTTTGAAAAAAGAACACTCTTCTACTCCACTGTTTCCTATGGGGTACAAACAGTGAGCTTGCTCAGAACAAAAGAACTGTGCTTCCTACACATGGACCATATCTAGTTCAACTCTGCTTAGGAAACTGACAAGAACAGTAGCTCCTATTCAGTCCAATACACTGTACTTGCTGGGAACAGACGGGAGTGCTATTTGCACTGTATAAGGCATTTGGAGCGCAATAGTGAATCTTCTTACCAGAAAACAACTCTTGCTCATAGGACCACAAACTGCATGTGACTCATCTCCATTTAGGACTGGGAAACAAATGCTAGCTCGCCTTACAAGAAACATACTCTGCTTTAGAGAAAAGAGCACTCTTCTACTCTACTGTGTTTCCTATGGGGTCCAAACAGTGAGCTTGCAAAGAACAAAAGAACTGTGCTTCCTACACACACGGACCATATCTAGTTCAACTCTGCTTAGGAAACTGACAAGAACAGTAGCTCCTATTCAGTCCAATACACTGTACTTGCTGGGAAAATTCTCGAGTGCTATTTGCCTTGTGTAGGTCAATGGGAGCGCAATAGTGACTTTCCTTACCAGAAAACAAGTCTTGTTCATAGGACCAGAAACTGCATGTGATTCCACTCAATTTAAAACTAGGAAACAAACGCTAGCTCGCCTTACAAAAACACACTCTGCTTTTCAGAAAAGAGCACTCTTCTACTCTACTGTGTTTCCTATAGGGCTAGAACCGTGAGCTTGCACAGAACATAAGAACTGTGCTTCCTACACACAAGGGCCATATCTAGTTCAACTCTGCTTAGGAAACTGACAAGAACAGTAGCTCCTCTTCAGGCCGATACACTGTACTTGCTGGGAACAGACGCGAGAGCTATTTGCACTGTGTATGTCAAGGGGAGCGCAATAGTGACTTTCGTTACCAGAAAACAACTCTTGCTCGTAGGACCAGAAACTGCATGTGATTCAACTCCATTTAGGACTGGGAAACAAACGCTAGCTCGCCTTACAAAAAACACACTCTGCTTTTGAGAAAAGAGCACTCTTCTACTCTACTGTGTTTCCTATGGGGTCTGAACAGTGAGCTTGCTCAGAACAAAAGAACTGTGCTTCCTACACACACAGCCATACCTAGTTCAATTCTGCTTATGAACCTGACAAGAACCGTAGATCATCTTCAGTCCAATTCACTGTACTTGTTGGGAACAGACGCCAGTGCTATTTGTCCTGTGTATGGCAATGGCAGCGCAATAGTGACTATTCTTACCATAAAAAAACTCTTGCTCGTAGGACCAGAAACTGCATGTGATTCAACTCCATTTAGTACTGGGAAACAAATGCTAGCTCGCATTACAAGAAACACACTCTACTATAGAGAAAAGAGCACTCTTCTAGTCTACTGTGTTTCCTATAGGGCCAGAACAGTGAGCTTGCTCAGAACAAAAGAACTGTGCTTCCTACACACGGACCATATCTAGTTCAACTCTGCTTAGGGAACTGACAGTACAGTAGCTCCTATTCAGTCCAATCCACTGTACTTCCTGGGAACAGACAGGAGTGCTATTTGTAATGTGTATGTCAATGGGAGCACAATAGTGACTTTCCTTACCACAAAACAACTCTTGCTCGTAGGACCAGAAACTGCATGTGATTCAACTCCATTTAGGACTAGGAAACAAACGCTAGCTCGCCTTACAAGAAATACACTCTGCTTTTGAGAAAAGAGCACTGCTGTGGGATGTATGGCAAATTTGTTGCTAATTAATCAATAAAACACTGATTGGCCATTGGCTAGGCAGGTAGTGTAGGTGGGGCAAGGAGGAGAATAAAGCAGGGAAGTGGAAGGCTGAGAGAGAGACACTGCCAGCCGCCATCAGGACAAGGAAGATGTAAGGTACCAGTAAGCCATGAGCCATGTGGCAAAGTAAAAATTAATAGAAATCTGCTAAATATAAGAGTAAGAGCTAGACAATAACAGGCCTTAGCTAATGGCCAAGCAGTTTAAATAATGTAAGAGTCTTTGTGTTTATTTTATAAGTGGGCTCTGAGACTGGCGGGACTTGGTGGTGGGAGCTGGAGAGAAATTCTCCAGCAACAAATGGCGTCCAATGTGTTGGCAAGAGTTTCCACCTAAAAACTGAGAAAAAAGATTCTAAAACGGAGCTAAAAACAGCTCCTAGTTGTCTCTTTCAAGCTAGTGGCAGCCTGCGTGTTTGAGCTACTATGGCGGGTTCCTGGCGTGCATGCTTGACCTGCAGTATGGCGGGAATGAGGCCTCTGCAAGTGGCACATTAAGCTGTGTGGTGGATTTAGCCTTTGCTAGTACAAAACAAAACAAAACAAAAAAAAAGAGATTTCTGGGCTACACGCTGCTTTGATAGAAGCAGAAACCCATTATTTCTGAGAGTTGATGGCTCCCAGAGCTCGCGGAAAACGTAGCCATGTTGGGAAGCCGAGGTGGGCGGAGCCAGCAGCCACAGCTGCTGCAGTTTAAAGCAATAGATTCACAATAAGACAGATTCAGATGTAATAGTTTACAATGTGTGTAAAAGATACGTAGGCTTGAAAGAGACAAAAAAGGTGATATATAGAGTTATAGAAACAAATACATAGTTTTAAAAAATAAAGTCATTAAAGAGACAGTAAAGGTAGTATAAAAAATAAGCCACGTAAAAATGGATATTACACAGAGAATCTGGATTGTGTTGTCGTTGGGACTTTTAACTGCAGAAAAACATTTGATTGTAAAAGCTGTAGAGTTATGCCAAAATGTATATTTTAAAGATACCTTGACTTCAAAATTTGGATGTAAGGATATGTTGCTTTGGAAAAGAGTCTCTTTTGTTTCCACAGAAAGCCAGAGGCTATGGATTTGTTCAAGATTAAGATACATCAGGTTTGACCAGCCAAGACCCCCTGATGGTCTCCTATGACACCATGGCCCAGATGATCCAACATCCAGAATGGTTTAAAGGCATCTGGCTCAGACGATACAGCCTCATGGACTATTCCATAATTCTAAATTTTTTTTTGTTTCCCCACAAGATACAGCGCCCCCTTCCAGCAGGAAGTAGTAAGAGAAGCTACACCCAAATTGCCAAATTATATGTAATTTTACTTTGTTAAGGTTAAAACCTTCCTTTTTTTAAAAAAAAAGGGGGGGAAAAGTGATGTGGGATGTATGGCAAATGTGTTGCTAATTAATCAATAAAACACTGATTGGCTGTTGGCTAGGCAGGAAGTGTAGGCGGGGCAAGGAGGAGAATAAAGCGGGGAAGTGGAAGGCTGAGAGAGAGACACTGCCAGCCGCCATCAGGACAAGGAAGATGTAAGGTACCAGTAAGCCATGAGCCATGTGGCAAAGTAAAGATTAATAGAAATGGGCTAAATATAAGAGTAAGAGCTAGACAATAACAGGCCTGAGCTAATGGCCAAGCAGTTTAAATAATGTAAGAGTCTGTGTGTTTATTTTATAAGTGGGCTCTGAGACTGGCGGGACTTGGTGGTGGGAGCTGGAGAGAAATTCTCCAGCAACAGAGCACTCTTCTACTCTACTGTGTTTCCTATGGGGTCCAAACAGTGAGCTTGCTCAGAACAAAAGAACTGTGCTTCCTACACACATGGACCATATCTAGTTCAATTCTGCTTAGGAAACTGACAAGAACAGTAGCTCCTATTCAGTCCAATACACTGTACATGCTGGGAACAGACGCGAGTGCTATTTGCACTGTGTATGGAATTTGGAGCCCCATAGTGACTTTCCTTACCAGAAAACAACTCTTGCTCGTAGGACTAGAAACTGCATGTGATTCAACTCCATTTAACTGGGAAACAAATGCTAGCTCGCCTTACAAGAAACACACTCTGCTTTTGAGAAAAGAGCACTCTTCTACTCTACTGTGTTTCCAATATGGTCAAAACAGTGAGCTTGCGCAAAACAAAAGAACTGAGCATCCTATACACACGGGCCATATCTCGTTCAACTCTGCTTAGGAAACTGACAAGAACAATAGCTCCTCTTCAGTCCGATACACTGTACTTGCTGGGAACAGACGCGAGTGCTATTTGCACTGTGTATGGTAATGGGAGCACAATAGTGACTTCCTTACCAGAAAACAACTCTTGCTCATAGGACCAGAAACTGCATGTGATTCAACTCCATTTAGGACTGGGAAACAAATGCTAGCTTGCCTTACATGAAACACACTCTGCTTTTGAGAAAAGAGCACTCTTCTACTCTACTGTGTTTCCTATGGGGTCCAAACAGTGAGCTTGCTCAGAACAAAAGAACTGTGCTTCCTACACACGGACCATATCTAGTTCAACTCTGCTTAGGGAACTGACAGTACAGTAGCTCCTATTCAGTCCAATACACTGTACTTCCTGGGAACAGACGCGAGTGCTATTTGTAATGTGTATGTCAATGGGAGCACAATAGTGTCTTTCCTTTCCAGAAAACAACTCTTGCTCATAGGACCAGAAACTGCATGTGATTCAACTCCATTTAGGACTGGGAAACAAACGCTAGCTCGCCTTACAATCAACACACTCTGCTTTTGAGAAAAGAGCACTCTTCTACTCTACTGTGTTTCCTATAGGCCAGAAGAGTGAGCTTGCTCAGAACAAAAGAACTGTGCTTCCTACACACACGGGCCATATCTAGTTCAACTCTGCTAAGGAAACTGACAAGAACTGTAGATCCTCTTCAGTCCAATACACTTTACATGCTGGGAACAGACTCCAGTGCTATTTGCCCTGTGTATGACAATGGGAGCACAACAGTGACTCTTCTTACCAGAAAACAACTCTTGCTCATAGGACCAGAAACTGCATGTGATTGAACTCCATTTAGGACTGGGAAACAATCGCTAGCTCGCCTTACAAGAAACACATTCTGCTTTTGAGGAAAGAGCACTCTTCTACTCTACTGTGTTTCCTACAGGACCAGAAGAGTGAGCTTGCTCAGAACAAAAGAAGTGTACTTCCTGCACACACGGGCCATATCTAGTTCAACTTTGCTTAGGAAACTGACAAGAACAGTAGATCCTCTTCAGTCCAATACACTGTACATCCTGGGAACAGATGCGAGTCCTATTTGCCCTGTGTATGGCAATGGGAACACAATAGTGACTCTTCTTACTAGAAAACAACTCTTGCTCGTAGGACCAGAAACTGCATGTGATTCAACTCCATTTAGGACTGGGAAACAAATGCTAGCTCGCCTTACAAGAAACACACTCTGCTTTTGAGAAAAGAGCACTCTTCTACTCTACTGTGTTTCCTATAGGGCCAAAACAGTGAGCTTGCTCAGAACAAAAGAACTGTGCTTCCTACACACACCGGCCATATCTAGTTCATCTCTGCTTAGGAAACTGACAAGAACAGTAGATCCTCTTCACTCCAATACACTGTAAATGCTGGGAACAGACGACAGTGCTATTTGCCCTGTGTATGACAATGGGAGCGCAATAGTGATTCTTCTTACCAGAAAACAACTCTTGCTCCTAGGATCAGAAACTGCATGTGATTCAACTCCATTTAGGACTGGCAAACAAACGCTATCTTGCCTTACAAGAAACACACTCTGCTTTTGAGAAAAGAGCACTCTTCTAATCTACTGTGTTTCCTATGGGGTCCGAACAGTGAGCTTGCTCAGAACAAAAGAACTGTGCTTCCTACACACACGGGCCATATCTAGTTCAACTCTGCTTAGGAAACTGACAAGAACAGTAGCTCCTCTTCTGTCCAATACACTGTACTTGCAAAGAACATTAGCAAGTGTTGTTTGCACTGTGTATGGCAGTAGCATCGCAATAGTGACTCTTCTTCCCAGAAAACAACTCTTCCTCATAGGACAAGAACCTCCATGTAATTCAACTCCATTTAGGACTGAGAAACAGACACTAGCTCACCTTACAAGAAACACATTCTGCTTTTGAGAAATGAGCACTCTTCTACTCTACTGTGTTTCCTATAGGGCCAGAACAGTGAGCTTGCTCAGAACAAAAGAACTGTGCTTCCTACACACACGGGCTATATCTAGTTCAACTCTGCTTAGGAAACTGACAAGAACAGTAGCTCCTCTTCAGTCCAATACACTGTACTTGCTGGGAGCAGACGCGAGTGCTATTTGCACTGTGTATGGCAAAGGGAGCGAAATAGAGACTCTTCTTACCAGAAAACAACTGTTGCACGTAGGACCAGAAACTGCATGGGATTCAACTCCATTTCTGACTGGGAAACAAACACTAGCTTGCCTTACAAGAAACACACTCTGCTTTTGAGAAAAGAGCACTCTTCTACTCTACAGTGTTTCCTATGGGATCCGAACAGTGAGCTTGCTGAGAACAAAAGAACTGTGCTACCTACACACACGGGCCATATCTAGTTCAATTCTGCTTCGGAAATTGACAAGAACAGTAGCTCCTATTCAGTCCAATACACTGTACTTGCTGGGAACAGACGCGAGTGCTATTTGCACTGTATATGCCAATGGGAGCCCAAAAGTGACTCTTCTTACCAGAAAACAACTCTTGCTCGTAGGACCAAAAACTGCTTGTGATTCAACTCCATTTTGGACTGGGAAACAAACACTATCTCGCCTTACAAGAAACACAATCTGCTTTTGAGAAAACAGCACTCTTCTACTCTACTGTGTTTCCTATATTGCGAGAACAGTGAGTTTTCTCAGAACAAAAGATCTGTGCTTCCTCAGAAACGGGCCATATCTAGTTCAACTCTGCTTAGGAAACTGACAAGAACAGTAGCTCCTCTTCAGTCCAATACACTGTACATGCTGGGAATAGACGCCAGTGCTATTTGCCCTGTGTTTGACAATGGGAGCGCAACAGTGACTCTTCTTACCAGAAAACAACTCTTGCTCGTAGGACCAGAAACTGCATGTGATTCAACTCCATTTAGGACTGGGAAACAAACGCTAGCTCGCCTTACAAGAAACACACTCTGCTTTTGAGAAAAGAGCACTCTTCGACTCTATTGTGTTTCCTATAGGGCCAAAACAGTGAGCTTGCTCAGAACAAAAGAACTGTGCTTCCTACACACACGGTCATATCTAGTTCAATTCTGCTTAAAAAACTGACAAGAATAGTAGATCCTCTTCAGTCCAATACACTGTACTTGCTCGGAACAGATGCGAGTGCTATTTGCCCTGTGTATGACAATGGGAGCGCAATAGTGACTCTTCTTAACAGAAAACAACTCTTGCTCTTAGGACCAGAAACTGCGTGGGATTCAACTCCATTTCTGACTGGGAAACAAACACTAGCTCGACTTACAAGAAACACACTCTGCTTTTGAGAAAAGAGCACTCTTCTACTCTACAGTGTTTCCTATGGGATCCGAACAGTGAGCTTGCTGAGAACAAAAGAACTGTGCTTCCTACACACGGGCCATATCTAGTTCAATTCTGCTTAGGAAATTGACAAGAACAGTAGCTCCTCTTCAGTCCGATACACTGTACTTGCTGGGAACAAACGCGAGTGCTATTTGCACTGTATATGCCAATGGGAGCCCAATAGTGACTCTTCTTACCAGAAAACAACTCTTGCTCGTAGGACCAAAAACTGCATGGGATTCAACTCCATTTAGGACTGGGAAAAAAACACTAGCTCGCCTTACAAGAAACACACTCTGCTTTAGAGAAAAGAGAACTCTTCTACTCTACTGTGTTTCCTATAGGGCCAGAATAGTGAGCTTGCTCAGAACAAAAGAACTGTGTTTCCTACACACACGGGCCATATCTAGATCAATTCTGCTTAGGAAACTGACAAGGACGGTAGATCCTCTTCAGTCAAATACACTGTACATGCTCGGAACAGACGCCAGTGCTATTTGCCCTGTGTATGACATTGGGAGCACAATAGTGACTCTTCTTACCAGAAAACAACTCTTGCTCGTAGGACCAGAAACTGCATGTGATTCAACTCCATTTAGGACTGAAAAACAAACACTAGCATGCCTTACAAGAAACACACTCTGCTTTTGTGAAAAGGACACTCTTCTACTCTAATGTGTTTACGATAGGGCCAAAACAGTGAGCTTGCTCAGAACAAAAGAACTGTGCATCCTACACACACGGCCATATCTAGTTCAATTCTGCTTAGGAAACTGACAAGAAGAGTAGATCCTCTTCAGTCCAATACACTGTACATGCTGGGAATAGACGCCAGTGCTATTTGCCCTGTGTATGACAATGGGAGCGCAATAGTGACTCTTCTTACCAGAAAACAACTCTTGCTTGTAGGACCAGAAACTGCATGTGATTCAACTCCTTTTAGGACTGCGAAACAAACGTTAGTTCGCCTTACAAGAAACACACTCTGCTTTTGAGAAAAGAGCACTCTTCTACTCTACTGTGTTTCCTTTGGGGTCCAAACAGTGAGCTTGCTCAGAACAAAAGAACTGTGCTTCCTACACACACGGGCCATATCTAGTTCAACTCTGCTTAGGAAACTGACAAGAACAGTAGATCCTCTTCAGTCCAATACACTGTACTTGCTGGGAACAGACGCGAGTTCTATTTGTCCTCTATAGGGCAATGGGAGCACAATAGTGACTCTTCTCACCACAAAACACCTCTTGCTCTTAGGACCAGAAACTGCATGGGATTCAACTCCATTTCGGACTGGGAAACAAACGCTATCTTGCCTTACAAGAAACACACTGTGCTTTTGAGAAAAGAGCACTCTTCTACTCTACTGTGTTTCCTATGGTGTCTGAACAGTGAGCTTGCTCAGAACAAAAGAACTGTGCTTCCTACACACACAGGCCATATCTAGTTCAACTCTGCTTAGGAAACTGACAAGAACAGTAGATCTTCTTCAGTCCAATACACTGTACTTGCTGTGACCAGACGCGAGTGCTATTTGCACTGTGTATGGCAATGGGAACGCAATTTTGACTCTTCTTACCAGAAAAAAAATCTTGCTCGTAGGACCCAAAACTACATGTGATTCAACTCCATTTAGGATTGGGAAACAAACGCTAGCTCGCCTTACAAGAAACACACTCTACTTTTGAGAAAAGAGCACTCTTCTACTCTATTGTGTTTCCTATAGGGCCAAAACAGTGAGCTTGCTCAGAACAAAAGAACTGTGCTTCCTACACACACGGTCATATCTAGTTCAATTCTGCTTAAAAAACTGACAAGAATAGTAGATCCTCTTCAGTCCAATACACTGTAGTTGCTTGGAACAGATGGGAGTGCTATTTGCCCTGTGTATGACAATATGAGCGCAATAATGACAGTTCTTAGCAGAAAACAACTCTTGCTTGTAGGACCAGAAACTGCATGTGATTCAACTCCATTTAGGACTGCAAAGCTAACACTAGCTCGCCTTACAAGAAACACACTCTTTTTGAGAAAAGAGCCCTCTTCTACTCTAAAGTGTTTCCTATGGGGTCCGAACAGTGAGCTTGCTCAGAACAAAAGAACTGTGCTTCCTACACACACGGGCCATATCTAGTTCAACTCTGCTTAGGAAACTGACAAGAACAGTAGCTCCTCTTCAGTCCAATGCACTGTACTTGCTGGGAACTAATGAGAGGGCTATTTGTACTGTGTATGGCAATGGGAGCGCAATGTGACTTTCCTTACCAGAAAACAACTCTTGCTCATGGGAACAAAAACTGCATGTGATTCAACTCCATTTAGGAGTGGGAAACAAACACTAGCTCGCCTTACAAGAAACAGACTCTGCTTTTGAGAAAAGAGCACTCTTCTACTCTACTGTGTTTCCTATAGGGCCAGAATAGTGAGCTTGCTCAGAAAAAAAGAACTGTGCTTCCTACACAAACGGCATTATCTAGTTCAATTCTGCTTGGGTAACTGACAAGAACAGTAGATCCTCTTCATTCCAACACACTGTACATGCTGGGAATAGACGCCAGTGCTATTTGCCCTGTGTTTGACAATGGGAGCACAACAGTGACTCTTCTTACCAGAAAACAACTCTTGCTCGTAGGACCAGAAACTGCATGTGATTCAACTCCATTTAGGACTGGGTAACAAACGCTAGCTCGCCTTACAAGAAGCACACTCTGCTTTTGAGAAAAGAGCACTCTTCTACTCTACTGTGTTTCCTATAGGGCCAGAAAAGTGAGCTTGCTAAGAACAAAAGAACTGTGCTTCCTACACACACGGGCTATATTTAGTTCAACTCTGCTTAGGAAACTGACAAGAACAGTTGGTCCTCTTCAGTCCAATACACTGTACATGCTGGGAACAGACGTCAGTGCTATTTGCCCTGTGTATGATAATGGGAGCGCAATAGAGACTCTTCTTAGCAGAAAACAACTCTTGCTCGTAGGACCCGAAAGTGCATGGGATTCAACTCCATTTCGGACTGGGAAACAAACACTAGCTCGCCTTACAAGAAACACACTCTGCTTTTGAGAAAAGAGCACTCTTCTACTCTACTGTGTTTCCTATGGGGTCTGAACAGTGTGCTTGCTCAGAACAAAAGAACTGTGTGCTTCCTACACACAGGGGCCATATCTAGTTCAACTCTGCTTAGGAAACTGACAAGAACAGTAGCTCATCTTCAGTCCAATACACTGTACTTGCTGTGACCAGACGCGAGTGCTATTTGCACTGTGTATGGCAATGGGAACGCAATTTTGACTCTTCTTACCAGAAAACAAATCTTACTCGTAGTACCCAAAACTACATGTGATTCAACTCCATTTAGGATTGGGAAACAAACGCTAGCTCGCCTTACAAGAAACACACTCTACTTTTGAGAAAAGAGCACTCTTCTACTCTATTGTGTTTCCTATAGGGCCAAAACAGTGAGCTTGCTCAGAACAAAAGAACTGTGCTTCCTACACACACGGTCATATCTAGTTCAATTCTGCTTAAAAAACTGACAAGAATAGTAGATCCTCTTCAGTCCAATACACTGTAGTTGCTTGGAACAGATGGGAGTGCTATTTGCCCTGTGTATGACAATATGAGCGCAATAATGACAGTTCTTAGCAGAAAACAACTCTTGCACGTAGGACCAGAAACTGCATGGGAATCAACTCCATTTCTGACTTGGAAACAAACACTAGCTCGCCTTACAAGAAACACACTCTGCTTTTGAGAAAAGAGCACTCTTCTACTCTACAGTGTTTCCTATGGGATCCGAACAGTGAGCTTGCTGAGAACAAAAGAACTGTGCTTCCTACACACACGGGCCATATCTAGTTCAATTCTGCTTAGGAAATTGACAAGAACAGTAGCTCATCTTCAGTCCAATACACTGTACTTGCTGCGAACAGACGTGAGTGCTATTTGCACTGTGTATGGCAATGGGAGCGCAATAGTGACTCTTCTTACCACAAAACAACTCCTGCTCGTAGGACCAAAAACTGCTTGTGATTGAACTCCATTTTGGACTGGGAAACAAACACTATCTCGCCTTACAAGAAACACACTCTGGTTTTAAGAAAAGATAACTCTTCTACTCTACTGTGTTTCCTATGTTGCCAGAACAGTGAGTTTTCTGAGAACAAAAGAACTGTGCTTCCTACACAAACGGGCCATATCTAGTTCAACTCTGTTTAGGAAACTGACAAGAACAGTAGCTCCTCTTCAGTCCAATACACTGTACTTGCTGGGAACAGACACGAGTGCTGTTTGCAGTGTATGTGGCAATTGGAGCACAATACTGAATCTTCTTACCAGAAAACAACTCTTGCTCTTAGTACCAGAAACTGCATGGGATTCAACTCCATTTCGGACTTGGAAACAAACGCTAGCTCGCCTTACAAGAAACACACTCTGCTTTTGAGAAAAGACCACTCTTCTACTCTACGGTGTTTTCTATGGGGTCTGAACAGTGAGCTTGCTCAGAAAAAAAGAACTGTGCTTCCTACACAAACGCTATTATCTAGTTCAATTCTGCTCGGGAAACTGACAAGAACAGTAGATCCTCTTCATTCCAATACACTGTACATGCTGGGAATAGACGCCAGTGCAATTTGCCCTGTGTTTGACAATGGGAGCACAACAGTGACTCTTCTTACCAGAAAACAACTCTTGCTGGTAGGACCAGAAACTGCATGTGATTCAACTCCATTGAGGACTGGGAAACAAACGCTAGCTCGCCTTACAAGAAACACACTCTGCTTTTGAGAAAAGAGCACTCTTCTACTCTACGGTGTTTCCTATGGGGTCTGAACAGTGAGCTTGCTCAGAACAAAAGAACTGTGCTTCCTACACACAGAGGCCATATCTAGTTCAACTCTGCTTAGGAAACTGACAAGAACAGTAGCTCCTCTTCAGTCCAATACACTGTACTTGCTGGAGCAGACGTGAGTGCTATTTGCACTGTTTATGGCAAAGGGAGCACAATAGTGACTTTCCTTACCAGAAAACATCCCTTGCTCGTAGGACCAAAAACTGCATGTGATTCAACTCCATTTTGGACTGAAAAACAAACGCTAGCTCGCCTTACAAGAAACACACTCTGCTTTTGAGAAAAGAGCACTCTTCTATTCTACTGTGTTTCCTATGGGGTCCGAACAGTGAGCTTGCTCAGAACAAAAGAACTGTGCTTTCTACACACACGGGCCACATCTAGTTCAACTCTGCTTAAAAAACTGACAAGAACAGTATCTCCTCTTCAGTCCAATACAGTGTAATTGCTGGAAACAGACGCGAGTGCTACTTGAACTGTGTAGGGCAATGGGAACAAAATATTGACTCTTCTTACCAGAAAACAACTCTTGCTTGTAGGACCAGAAACTGCATGTGATTCAACTCTATTTAGGACTGGGAAACAAACGCTAGCTCGCCTTAGAAGAAACACTCTCTGCTTTTGAGAAAAGAGCACTCTTCTACTTTGCTGTGTTTCCTATAGGGCCAGAACAGTGAGCTTGCTCAGAACAAAAGAACTGTGCTTCCTACACACACAGGCCATATCTAGTTCAACTCTGCTTAGGAAACTGACAAGAACGGTAGATCCTCTTCAGTCCAATACACTGTACTTGCTGGGAACAGACGCGAGTGCTATTTGAACTGTGTAGGGCAAAGGGAGCACAATAGTGACTTTCCTTACCAGAAAACATCCCTTGCTCATAGGACCAAAAACTGCATGTGATTCAACTCCATTTAGGACTGGGAAACAAACGCTAGCTCGCCTTACAAGAAACACACTCTGCTTTTGAGAAAAGAGCACTCTTCTACTCTACTGTGTTTCCTATAGGGCAAGAACAGTGAGCTTGCTCAGAACAAAAGAACTGTGCTTCCTACACACATGGGCTATATCTAGTTCAACTCTTCTTAGGAAACTGACAAGAACAGTAGCTCCTCTTCAGTCTAATACACTGTACTTGCTGGGAGCAGACGCGAGTGCAATTTGCACTGTGTATGGCAATGGGAGCAAATAGTGACTCTTCTTACCAGAAAACAACTCTTGCTCGTAGGACCAGAAACTGCATGGGATTCAACTCCTTTTCTGACTGGGAAACAAACACTAGCTAGCCTTACAAGAAATACAATCTGCTTTTGAGAAAAGAGCACTCCTCTACTCTACTGTGTTTCCTAATGGGTCTGAAAAGTGAGGTTGCTCAGAACAAAAGAAGTGTGCTTCACACACACGGGACATATCTACTTCAACTCTGCTTAAGAAACTGACAAGAACAGTAGCTCCTCTTCTGTCCAATACAATGTACTTGCTGGGAACAGACGCGAGTGCTATTTGCACTGTGTATGGCAATGGGAGCACAATAGTGACTCTTCTTACCAGAAAACAACTCGTGCTCACAGGACCAGAAACTGCATGTGATTCAACTCCATTATGGACTGGGAAACAAACGCTAGCTCGCCTTACAAGAAACACACTCTGCTTTTGAGAAAAGAGCACTCTTCTACTCTTCTGTGTTTCCTATAGGGCCAGAAGAGTGAGCTTGCTCTGAACAAATGATTTGTGCTTCCTTAACACACGGGCCATATATAGTTCAACTCTGCTTAGGAAACTGACAAGAACAGTAGTTCCTCTTCAGTCTAATACACTGTACTTGCTGGGAACAGACGCGAGTGCTATTTGCCCTGTGTATGGCAATGGGAGTGCAATAGTGACTCTCCTTACCAGAAAACAACTCTTGCTTGTAGGACCAGAAACTGCATGTGATTCAACTCCTTTAGGACTTGGAAACAAAAGCTAGCTTGCCTTAGAAGAAACACACTCTGCTTTTGAGAAAAGAGCACTCTTCTACTCTACTGTGTTTCCTATAGGGCCAGAACAGTGAGCTTGCTCAGAAAAAAAGAACTGTGCTTCCTACACACACAGGCCATATCTAGTTCAACTCTGCTTAGGAAAGTGACAAGAACAGTTGGTCCTCTTCAGTCCAATACGCTGTACATGCTGGGAACAGAGGCCAGTGCTATTTGTCCTGTGTATGATAATGGGAGCGCAATAGAGACTCTTCTTACCAGAAAACAACTCTTGCTCGTAGGACCCGAAACTGCATGGGATTCAACTCCATTTTGGACTGGGAAACAAACGCTAGCTCGCCTTACAAGCAACACACTCTGCTTTTGAGAAAAGAGCACTCTTCTACTCTACTGTGATTCCTATGGGGTCTGAACAGTGTGCTTGCTCAGAACAAAAGAACTGTGTGCTTCCTACAGACAGGGGCCATGTCTAGTTCAACTCTGCTTAGGAAACTGACAAGAACAGTAGCTCATCTTCAGTCCAATACACTGTACTTGCTGCGAACAGACGCGAGTGCTATTTGCACTGCATATGGCAATGGGAGCACAATAGTGACTTTTCTTACTAGAAAACATCTCTTGCTCGCAGGACCAAAAACTACATGTGATTCAACTCCATTTAGGACTGGGAAACAAACTCTATCTCGTCTTACAAGAAACACACTCTGCTTTTGAGAAAAGAGCACTCTTCTACTCTATTGTGTTTCTTATAGGACCAAAACAGTAAGCTTGCTCAGAACAAAATAACTGTGCTTCCTACACACACGGGCCATATCTAGTTCAACTCTGCTTAGGAAACTGACAAGAGCATTAGCTCCTCTTCTGTCCAATACACTGTACTTGCAAAGAACAGTAGCGAGAGTTGTTAGCACTGTGTATGGCAGTAGGAGCGCAATAGTGACTCTTCTTACCAGAAAACAACTCTTGCGCATAGGACATGAAACTGCATGTAATTCAACTCCATTTAGGACTGGGAACCAAATGCTAGCTCACCTTACAAGAAACACACTCTGCTTTTGAGAAGAGCACTCTTCTACTCCTCTGTGTTTCCTATAGGACCAGAACAGTGAGCTTGCTCAGAACAAAAGAACTGTGCTTCCTAAACACACGGGCCATATCTCGTTCAACTCTGCTTAGGAAACTGACAAGAACAGTAGCTCCTCTTCAGTCCAATACACTGTACTTGCTGGGAACAGACGCGAGTGCTATTTGCACTGTTTATGGCAAAGGGAGCACAATAGTGACTTTCCTTACCAGAAAACATCCCTTGCTTGTAGGACCAAAAACTGCATGTGATTCAACTCCATTTAGGACTGGGAAACAAACGCTAGTTCACCTTACAAGAAAAAAACTCTGCTTTTGAGAAAAGAGCACTCTTCTACTCTACTGTGTTTTCTGTAGGGCCAGAACAGTGAGCTTGCTCAGAACAAAAGAACTGTGCTTCCAACACAGAAGGGCTATATCTAGTACAACTCTGCTTAGGAAACTGACAAGAACAGTAGATCCTCTTCAGTCCAATACACTGTACATGCTGGTAACAGACGCCAGTGCTATTTGCCCTGTGTATGACAATGGGAGCGCAATAGTGACTCTTCTTACCAGAAAACAACTCTTGTTCCTAGGATCAGAAACTACATGTGATTCAACTCCATTTAGGACTGGTAAACAAAAACTAGCTAGCCTTACAAGAAACACACTCTGCTTTTGAGAAAAGAGCACACTTCTATTCTACTGTGTTTACTATGGGGTCCGAAAATTGAGCTTGCTCAGAACTAAAGAACTGTGCTTCACACACACGGGCCATATGTAGTTCAATTCTGCTTAGGAAACTGACAAGAACAGTAGCTCCTCTTCTGTCCAATACACTGTACTTGCTGGGAACAGACGCGAGTGCTATTTGCACTGAGTATGGTAATGGTAGTACAATAGTGACTCTTTTTACCAGAAAACAACTCTTGCTCATAAAACCAGAAACTGCATGTGATTCAACTCAATTTAGGACTGGGAAACAAACGCTAGCTCGCCTTACAAGAAACAAACTCTGCTTCTGAGAAAAGAGCACTCTTCTACTCTTCTGTGTTTTCTATAGTGCCAGAACACTGAGCTTGCTCAGAACAAAAGAACTGTGCTTCCTACACACACAGGCGATATCTAGTTCAACTCTGCTTAGGAAACTGACAAGAACAGTAGCTCCTCTTCAGTCCAATACACTGTACTTGCTGGGAACAGACGTGAGTGCTATTTGCACTGTTTATGGCAAAGGGAGAAAAATAGTGACTTTCCTTTCCAGAAAACATCCCTTGTTGGTTGGACCAGAAACTGCATGTGATTCAACTCCATTTTGGACTGGGAAACACATGCTAGCTCGCCTTACAAGAAACACATTCTGCTTTGAGAAAAGAACACTCTTCTACTCTACTGTGTTTCCTACAGGGCCAGAAGAGTGAGCTTGCTCAGAACAAAAGAAGTGTACTTCCTACACACACGGGCCATATCTAGTTCAACTTTGCTTAGGAAACTAACAAGAACAGTAGATCCTCTTCAGTCCAATACACTGTACATCCTGGGAACAGACGCGAGTCCTATTTGCCCTGTGTATGGCAATGGGAACACAATAGTGACTCTTCTTACTAGAAAACAACTCTTGCTTGTAGGACCAGAAACTGCATGTGATTCAACTCCATTTAGGACTGGGAAACAAAAGCTAGCTCGCCTTACAAGAAACACACTCTGCTTTTGAGAAAAGAGCACTCTTCTACTCTACTGTGTTTTCTATAGGGCCAAAACAGTGAGCTTGCTCAGAACAAAAGAACTGTGCTTCCTACACACACCGGCCATATCTAGTTCAACTCTGCTTAGGAAACTGACAAGAGCAGTAGATCCTCTTCAGTCCAATACACTGTACATGCTGGGAACAGACGCCAGTGCTATTTGCCCTGTGTATGACAGTGGGAGCGCAATAGTGACTCTTTTTACCAGAAAACAACTCTTGCTCCTAGGATCAGAAACTGCATGTGATTCAACTCCATTTATGACTGGGAAACAAACACTAGATCGCCTTACAAGAAACACACTCTGCTTTAGAGAAAAGATCACTCTTCTACTCTACTGTGTTTCCTATGGGGTCCGAACAGTGAGCTTGCTCAGAACAAAAGAACTGTGCTTCCTACACACACGGGCCATATCTAGTTCAACTCTGCTTAGGAAACTGACAAGAACAGTAGCTCCTCTTCTGTCCAATACACTGTACTTGCAAAGAACATTAGCAAGTGTTGTTTGCACTGTGTATGGCAGGAGGAGCGCAATAGTGACTCTTTTTACCAGAAAACAACTCTTCCTCATAGGACAAGAACCTCCATGTAATTCAACTCCATTTAGGACTGGGAAACAAACGCTAGCTCACCTTACAAGAAACACAATCTGCTCTTGAGAAATGAGCACTCTTCTACTCTACTGTGTTTCCTATAGAGCCAGAACAGTGAGCTTGCTCAGAACAAAAGAACTGTGCTTCCTACACACACGGGCCATATCTAGTTCAACTCTGCTTAGGAAACTGACAAGAACAGTAGCTCCTCTTCTGTCCAATACACTGTACTTGCAAAGAACATTAGCAAGTGTTGTTTGCACTGTGTATGGCAGTAGGAGCGCAATAGTGACTCTTCTTACCAGAAAACAAATCTTCCTCATAGGACAAGAACCTCCATGTAATTCAACTCCATTTAGGACTGGGAAACAAACGCTAGCTCACCTTACAAGAAACACATTCTGCTTTTGAGAAATGAGCACTCTTCTACTCTACTGTGTTTCCTATAGAGCCAGAACAGTGAGCTTGCTCAGAACAAAAGAACTGTGCTTCCTACACACATGGGCTATATCTAGTTCAACCCTGCTTAGGAAACTGACAAGAGCAGTAGCTCCTCTTCAGTCCAATACACTGTACTTGCTGGGAGCAGACGCGAGTGCTATTTGCACTGTGTAGGGCAAAGGGAGCGAAATAGTGACTCTTCTTACCAGAAAACAACTCTTGCTCCTAGGACCACAAACTGCATGGGATTCAACTCTGTTTCTGACTGGGAAACAAACAATAGCTAGCCTTACAAGAAACACACTCTGCTTTTGAGAAAAGAGCACTCTTCTACTCTACTGTGTTTACTATGGGGTCCGAAAATTGAGCTTGCTAAGAACAAAAGAACTGTGCTTCACACACACGGGCCATATCTAGTTCAACTCTGCTTAGGAAACTGACAAGAACAGTAGCTCCTCTTCAGTCCAATACACTGTACTTGCTGGGAACAGACGCCAGTGCTATTTGCCTTGTGTATGACAATGAGAGTTCAGTAGTGACTCTTCTTACCAGAAAAAAAACTCTTGCTCGTAGGACCAGAAACTGCATGTGATTCAACTCCATTTAGGACTGCGCAACAAACGCTAGCTTGCCTTACAAGAAAAACACTCTGCTTTTGAGAAAAGGGCACTCTTCTACTCTAATGTGTTTCCTATGGGTTCGATCAGTGAGCTTACAGTAAAAAAGAACTGTGCTTCCTACACACACGGGCCATATCTAGTTCAACTCTGCTTAGATAACTGACAAGAACAGTAGATCCTGTTCATTCCAATACACTGTACATGCTGGGAACAGACGCGAGTGCTATTTGCCCTGTGTATGACAATGGGAGCTCAATAGTGACTCTTCTTACCAGAAAAAAACTCTTGCTCGTAGGACCAGAAACTGCTTGTGATTCAACTCCATTTATAACTGGGAAACAAACGCTAGCTCGCCTTACAATAAACACACTCTGGTTTTGAGAAAAGAGCACTCTTCTAGTCTAATGTGTTTTTTGTAGGGCCAGAATAGTGAGCTTGCTCAGAACAAAAGAACTGTGCTTCCTACACACACCGACACTCTTCTACTCTACAGTGATTCCTATGGGGTCTGAACAGTGAGCTTGCTCAGAACAAAAGAACTGTGCTTCTTACACACACGGGCTATATCTAGTTCAACTCTGCTTAGGAAACTGACAAGAACAGTAGCTCCTCTTCAGTCCAATACACTGTACTTGCTGGGAACAGACGCCAGTGCTATTTGCCCTGTGTATGACAATGGGAGTTCAATAGTGACTCTTCTTACCAGAAAAAAAAAGTCTTGAACGTAGGACCAGAAGCTGCATTTGATTCAACTCCATTTAGGACTGCGCAACAAACGCTACCTTGCCTTACAAGAAAAACACTCTGCTTTTGATAAAAGGGCACTCTTCTACTCTAATGTGTTTCCTATGGGATCGATCAGTGAGCTTACAGTACAAAAGAACTGTGCTTCCTACACGGGCCATATCTAGTTCAACTCTGCTTAGGAAACTGACAAGAACAGTAGCTCCTCTTCAGTCCAATACACTGTACTTGATGGGAACAGACGCGAGTCCTCTTTGCACTGTATATGGCAATGGGAGCGAAATAGTGATTCTTCTTACCAGAAAACAACTCTTGCTCCTAGGACCAGAAACTGCATGTGATTCAACTCCTTTTAGGACGGGAAACAAACGCTAGCTCGCCTTACAAGAAACAAACTCTGCTTTTGAGAAAAGAGCACTCTTCTACTCTACTGTATTTCCTATAGGACAGGAATAGTGAGCTTGCTCAGAACAAAAGAACTGTGCTTCCTACACACACGGCCATATCTAGTTCAATTCTTCTTAGGAAACTGACAAGAACAGTAGCTCCTCTTCAGTCCAATACACTGTACTTGATGGGAACAGACGTGAGTCCTCTTTGCACTGTGTGTGGCAATGGGAGCGCAATAGTGACTTTCCTTACCAGAAAACAACTCTTGCTCGTAGGATCAAAAGCTACATGTGATTCAACTCCATTTATAACTGGGAAACAAACGCTAGCTCGCCTTACAAGAAAGACACTCTGCTTTTGAGAAAAGACCACTCTTCTACTCTACTGTGTTTCCTATAGGGCCAGAACAGTGAGCTTACTCAGAACAAAAGAACTGTGCTTCCTACACACACGGCCATATCTAGTTCAATTTTGCTTAGGAAACTGACAAGAACAGTAGCTCCTCTTCAGTCCAATACACTGTACTTGCTGGGAACAGACGCGAATGCTATTTGCACTGTGTATGGCAATGGGAGCACAATAGTGACTCTTCTTACCAGAAAAGAACTCTTGCTCGTAGGACCGCAAACTGCATGTGATTCAACTCCATTTAGGACTGGGAAACAAACGCTAGCTCGCCTTACAAGAAACACACTCTGCTTTTGAGAAAAGAGCACTCTTCTACTCTACTGTGTTTCCAATAGGGCCAGAACAGTGAGCTTACTCAGAACAAAAGACTGTGCTTCCTACACACACGGCCGTATCTAGTTCAATTTTGCTTAGGAAACTAACAAGAACAGTAGATCCTCTTCAGTCCCATACACTGTACTTGATGGAAACAGACGCGAGTGCTATTTGCACTGTGTATGTCAATGGGAGCACAATAGTGACTCTTCTTAATAGAAAACAACTCTTGCTCGTAGGACCAGAAACTGCATGTGATTCAACTCTATTTAGGACTGGGAAACAAATGCTAGCTCGCCTTACAAGAAACACACTCTGTTTTTGAGAAAAGGGCACTCTTCTACTCTACTGTGTTTCCTATGGGTTCGATCAGTGAGCTTACAGTAGAAAAGAACTGTGCTTCCTACACACATGGGCCATATCTAGTTTAACTCTGCTTATGAAACTGACAAGAACAATAGCTCCTCTTCAGTCCAATACACTGTACTTGCTGGGCACAGACGCGAGAGCTATTTGCACTGTATATGGCAATGGGAGCACAATAGTGACTCTTCTTACCAGAAAACATCTCTTGCTCGTAGGACCAGAAACTGCATGGGATTCAACTCCATTTCAGACTTTGAAACAAACACTAGCTCGCCTTACAAGAACCACACTCTGCTTTTGAGAAAAGAGCACTCTTCTACTCTACTGTGTTTCCTATGGGGACCGAACAGTCAGCTTGCTCAGAACAAAAGAACTGTGCTTCCTACACACACGGCCATATCTAGTTCAATTCTTCTTAGGAAACTGAAAAGAACAGTAGATCCTGTTCATTGCAATACACTGTACATGCTGGGAACAGACGCGAGTGCTATTTGCCCTGTGTATGACAATGGGAGCTCAATAGTGACTCTTCTTACCAGAAAAAAACTCTTGCTCGTAGGACCAGAAACTGCTTGTGATTCAACTCCATTTATAACTGGGAAACAAACGCTAGCTCACCTTACAATAAACACACTCTGGTTTTGAGAAAAGAGCACTCTTCTAGTCTAATGTGTTTTTTGTAGGGCCAGAATAGTGAGCTTGCTCAGAACAAAAGAACTGTGCCTCCTACACACACCGACACTCTTCTACTCTACAGTGATTCCTATGGGGTCTGAACAGTGAGCTTGCTCAGAACAAAAGAACTGTGCTTCTTACACACACGGGCTATATCTAGTTCAACTCTGCTTAGGAAACTGACAAGAACAGTAGCTCCTCTTCAGTCCCATACACTGTACTTGATGGGAACAGACGTGAGTGCTATTTGCACTGTGTATGTCAATGGGAGCGCAATAGTGTCTTTCCTTACCAGAAAAACACTCTAGCTCGTAGGACCAGAAACTGCATGTGATTCAACTCCATTTAGGACTGGGAACCAAACGCTAGCTTGCCTTACAAGAAACACACTCTGCTTTTGAGAAAAGAGCACTCTTCTACTCCTCTGTGTTTCCTATAGGGCCAGAATAGTGAGCTTGCTCAGAACAAAAGAACTGTGCTACCTACACACAGGGGCCATATCTAGTTCAACTCTGCTTAGGAAACTGAGAAGAACAGTAGCTCATCTTCAGTCCAATACAGTGTACTTGCTGGGAACAGACGCGAGTGCTATTTGCACTATGTATGGCAATGGGATCTCAATAGTGACTTTCCTTACCAGAAAACAACTCTAGCTCGTAGGACCGCAAACTGCATGTGATTCAACTCCATTTAGGACTGGGAAACAAACTCTAGCTCGCCTTACAAGAAACACACTCTGCTTTTGAGAAAAGAGCACTCTTCTACTCTACTGTGTTTCCTACAGGGCCAAAACAGTGAGCTTGCTCAGAACAAAAGAACTGTGCTTCCTACACACACGGCCATATCTAGTTCAATTCTGCTTAAGAAACTGACAAGAACAGTAGATACTCTTCCGTCCCATACACTGTACTTGCTGGGAACAGACGCCAGTGCTATTTGCCCTGTTTATGACAATGGGAGCACAATAGTGACTCTTCTTAGCAGAAAACAACTCTTGCTCGTAGGACCAGAAACTGCATGTGATTCAACTCCAGTTAGGACTGGGAAACAAACGCTAGCTCGCTTTACAAGAAAAACACTCTGCTTTTGATAAAAGAGCACTCTGCTACTCTACTGTGTTTCCTATAGGGCCAGAATAGTGAGCTTGCTCAGAACAAAAGAACTGTGCTTCCTACACACACGGGCTATATCTAGTTCAGCTCTGCTTAGGAAATTGACAAGAACAGTAGCTCCTCTTCAGTCCAATACACTGTATATGCTGGGAACAGACGCCAGTGCTATTTGCCCTGTGTATGATAATGGGAGCGCAATAATGACTCTTCTTACCAGAAAACAACTCTTGCTCATAGGACCAGAAACTGCACGTGATTCAACTCCATTTATAACTGGAAAACAAACGCTAGCTAGCCTTACAATAAACAAACTCTGCTTTTGAGAAAAGAGCACTCTTCTAGTCTAATGTGTTTTTTTGTAGGGTCAGAATAGTGAGCTTGCTCAGAACAAAAGAACTGTGCTTCCTACACACATCGACTATATCTAGTTCAACTCTGCTTACGAAACTGACAAGAACAGTAGCTCCGCTTCAGTCCAATACACTGTATATGCTGGGAACAGACGCCCGTGCTATTTGCCCTGTGTATGATAATGGGAGCACAATAGTGACTCTTCTTACCAGAAAACAACTCTTGCTCATAGGACCAGAGACTGCATTTGATTCAACTCCATTTAGGACTGGGAAACAAACGCTGGCTCGCCTTACAAGAAACACACTCTGCCTTTGAGAAAAGAGCTCTCTTCTACTCTACTGTGTTTTCTATAGGGCCAGAACAGTGTGCTTGCTCAGAACAAAAGAACTGTGCTTCCTCCACACATAGGCCATATCTGGTTCAACTCTGCTTAGGAATCTGAGAAGAAAAGTAGCTCCTCTTAAGTCCAATACTCTGTAAAGGCTGGGAACACATGCGAGTGCAATTTGCAATGTGTATGGTAATGGGAGCACAATAGTGACATTCCTTACCAGAAAACAAGTCTTGCTCTTAGGACCAAAAACTGCATGTGATTCAACTTCATTTAGAACTGGGAAAGAAACGCTAGCTTGCCTTACAAGAAACACACTCTGCTTTTGAAAAAAAAGAGCACTATTCTACTCTTCTGTGTTTCCTATAGGGCCAAAACAGTGAGCTTGCACAGAAGAAAAGAAGTGTGCTTCCTACACACACGGCCATATCTAGTTCAATTCTGCTTAGGATACTGACAAGAACAGTATCTCGTCTTCAGTTAAAATACACTGTATATGCTGGGAACAGACACCAGTGCTATTTGCAATGTGTATGACAATGGGAGCGCAATAGTGACTCTTGTTACCAGAAAACAACTCTTGCTCATAGAACCAGAAACAGCATGTAACTACACTCCATTTTGGACTGGGAAAGAAACACTAGCTCGCCTTACAAGAAACACATTCTGCTTTTGAGAAAAGAGCACTCTTCTACTCTACTGTGTTTCCTGTAGGGCCAGAACAGAAAGCTTGCTCAGAACAAAAGAACTGTGCTTCCTACACACACGGGCCATATCTAGTTGAATTCTGCTTAGGAAACTTACAAGAACAGTATGTCCTCTTCAGTCAAAATACACTGTATATGCTGGGAACAGACACCAGTGCTATTTGCCCTGTGTATGACAATGGGAGCGCAACAGTGACTCTTCTTACCAGGAAACAACTCTTGCTCATACGACCAGAAACTGCATGTTATTCAACTCCATTTAAGACTGGGAAATAAACGCTAGCTCGCCTTACAAGAAACACACTCTGCTTTTGAGAAAAGAGCACTCTTCTACTCTACTGTGTTTCCTATAGGGCCAGAACAGTGAGCTTGCTCAGAACAAAAGAAGTTTGCTTCCTACACACACGGGCCATATCTGGTTCAACTCTGCTTAGGAAACTGACAAGAACAGTAGCTCCACTTCAGTACAATACACTGTACTTGCTGGGAACAGTCGCAAGTGCTATTTGAACTGTGTATGGCAATGGGAGCGCAATAGTGAATTTCCTTACCAGAAAACAACTCTTGCTCGTAGGACCAGAAACTGCATGTGATTCAACTCCATTTAGAACTGGGAAACAAACGCTAGCTCGCCTTACAAGAAACACACTCTGCTTTTGAGAAAAGAGCACTCTTCCACTCTACTGTGTTTCCTATAGGGCCAAAACAGAGAGCTTGCTCAGAACAAAATAACTGTGCTTCCCACATACATGGCCATATCTAGTTCAATTCTGCTGAGGAAACTGACAAGAACAATAGATCCTTTTCAGTTCAATACACTGTACATGCTGGGAACAGACGCGAGGGCTATTTGTACTGTGTGTGGCAATGGGAGCCCAATAGTGACTCTTCTTACCAGAAAACTACTCTTGCTCATGGGACCAAAAACTGCATGTGACTCAACTCCATTTAGGACTGGGAAACAAACGCTAGCTCGCCTTAAAAGAAACACACTCTGCTTTTGAGAAAAGAGCACTCTTCTACTCTACTGTGTTTCCTATGGGGTCCGAACAGTGAGCTTACTCAGAACAAAAGAATTGTGCTTCCTACACACACGGACATATCTAGTTCAACTCTGTTTAGGAAACTGACAAGAACAGTAGCTCCTCTTCAGTCCAATACACTGTACTTGCTGGAAACAGACGCCAGTGCTATTTGCAGTGTGTATGGCAATGGGAGCGCAATAGTGACTCTTCTTACCAGAAAAAAACTCTTGCTCTTAGGACCACAAAGTGCATGCGACTCAACTCCATTTAGGATTGGGAAGCAAATACTAGCTCGCCTTTCAAGAAACACAATCTAATTTTGAGAAAAGAGCACTCATCTACTCTACTGTGTTTCCTATGGTGTCTGCACAGTGTGCTTTCTCAGAACAAAAGAACTGTGTTTCCTACACACACGGGACATATCTATTTCAACTCCTCTTAGGAAAATGACAAGAACAGTAGCTCCTCTTCAGTCCAATACACTGTACTTGCTGGGAACATACGCGAGTGCTATTTGCACTGTGTATGGCAATGAGAGCACAATAGTGACATTCCTTACCAGAAAACAACTCTTAGTCATAGGAACAAAAACTGCATGTGATTCAACTCCATTTAGAACTGGGAAATAAATGCTAGCTGGCCTTACAAGAAACACACTCTGGTTTTGAGAAAAGAGCAGTCTTCTACTCTACTGTTTTTCCTATAGGGCCAGAACAGTAAGCTTGCACAGAACAAAAGAAGTGTGCTTCCTACACACACGGCCATATCTAGTTCAGTTCAGCTTAGGAAACTGACAAGAACAGTATACTCTCTTCAGTCAAATACACTGCACATGCTGGGAACAGACACCAGTGCTATTTGCCCTGTGTATGACAATGGGAGCGCAATAGTGACTCTTCTTACCAGAAAACAACTCTTGCTCGTAGGACCAGAAACTGCATGTGATTCAACTCCATTTAGGACTGGGAAAGAAACGCTAGCTCGCATTACAAGAAACACACTCTGCTTTTGAGAAAAGAGCACTCTTCTACTCTACTGTGTTTCCTATAGGGCCAGAACAGTGAACTTGCTCAGAACAAAAGAACTGTGCTTCCTACACACAGGGGCCATATCTAGTTCAACTCTGCTTAGGAAACTGACAAGAACAGTAGCTCCTCTTCAGTCCAATACTCTGTACATGCAGGGAACAGACGCGAGTGCTATTTGCACTGAGTATGGCAATGAGAGCACAATAGTGACTCTTCTTACAAGAAAAAACCTCTTGCTCGTAGGACCAGAAACTGCACGGGATTCAATTCCATTTCTGACTGGGAAACAAACACTAGCTTGCCTTTCAATAAACACACTCTGGTTTTGAGAAAAAAGCACTCTTCTACTCTACTGTGTTTCCTATGGGGTCCAAACAGTGAGCTTGCTCAGAACAAAAGAACTGTGCTTTCTACACACATGGCCATATCTAGTTCAATTCTGCTTAGGAACCTGACAAGAACAGTAGATCCTCTTCAGTCAAATACACTGTACTTGCTGGGAACCAAGGCCAGTGCTATTTGCCCTGTGTATGACAATGGGAGCGCAATAGTAACTCTTCTTACCAGAAAACAAATCTTGCTCGTAGGACCAGAAACTGCATGTGATTCCACTTCATTTAGGACTGGGAAACAAACGCTAGCTAGCCTTACAAGAAACACACTCTGCTTTTGAGAAAAGAGCACTCTCCTACTCTACTGTGTTTCCTATGGGGACTGAACAGTGAGCTTGCTCAGAAAAAAAGAACTGTGCTTTCTACACACACGTGCCATATCTAGTTCAACTCTGCTTAGGAAACTGACAAGAACAGTAGCTCCTCTTCAGTCCAATACACTGTACTTGCTGGAAAAAGACACGAGTGCTATTTGCACTGTGTATGGCAAAGGGCGTGCAATAGTGACTTTCTTTACTAGAAAACAACTCCTGCTGGTAGGACCAAAAACTGCATGTGATTCAACTCCATTTAGGACTGGGAAACAAACGCTAGCTGGCCTTACAAGAAACACACTCTGCTTTTGAGAAAAGAGCACTCTTCTACTCTACTGTGTTTCCTATAGGGCCAGAACAGAGAGCTTGCTCAGAACAAAAGAACTGTGCTTCCTACATACAGGGACATATCTAGTTCAATTCTGCTTAGGAAACTGACAAGAACAATAGATCCTTTTCAGTCCAACACACTGTACATGCTGGGAACAGACGCAAGTGCTATTTGCCCTGTGTATGACAATGGGAGCGCAATAGTAACTCTTAGTACCAGAAAACAAATCTTGCTCTTAGGACCAGAAACTGCACGGGATTCAACTCCTTTTAGGATGGGAAACAAACGCTAGCTCGCCTTACAAGAAACACTCTCTTCTTTTGAGAAAAGAGCACTCTTCTACTCTACAGTGTTTCCTATGGGGTCCGAACAGTGAGCTTGCTCAGAACAAAAGAACTGTGCTTCCAACACACACGGGCCATATCTAGTTCAACTCTACTTAGGAAACTGACAAGAACAGTAGCTCCTCTTCAGTCCAATACACTGTACTTCCTGGGAGCAGACGCGAGTGCTATTTGCTCTGTGTATGGCAATGGGAGCACAATAGTGACTCTTCTTACCAGAAAGGAACTCTTGTTCGTAGGACCGCAAACTGCATGTGATTCAACTCCATTTAGGACTGGGAAACAAACGCTAGCTCGCCTTACAAGAAACACACTCTGCTTTTTAGAAAAGAGCACTCTTCTACTCTACTGTGTTTCCTATAGGGCCAGAACAGTGAGCTTACTCAGAACAAAAGAACTGTGCTTCCTACACACACAGCCATATCTAGTTCAATTTTGCTTAGGAAACTACCAAGAACAGTAGATCCTCTTCAGTCCCATACACTGTATTTGATGGGAACAAACGCGAGTGCTATTTGCACTGTGTATGTCAATGGGAGCACAATAGTGACTCTTCTTAATAGAAAACAACTCTTGCTCGTAGGACCAGAAACTGCATGTGATTCAACTCCACTTAGGACTGGGAAACAAATGCTAGCTCGCCTTACAAGAAACACACTCTGTTTTTGAGAAAAGGGCACTCTTCTACTCTACTGTGTTTCCTATGGGTTCGATCAGTGAGCTTACAGTAGAAAAGAACTGTGCTTCCTACACACACGGGCCATATCTAGTTCAACTCTGCTTAGGAAACTGACAAGAACAGTAGCTCCTCTTCAGTCCAATACAGTGTACTTGATGGGAACAGACGCAAGTCCTCTTTGCACTGTGTGTGCAAAAGGGAGCGCAATAGTGACTTTCCTTACCAGAAAACAACTCTTGCTCGTAGGATCAAAAACTGCATGTGATTCAACTCCATTTAGGACTGGGAAACAAATGCTAGCTCCTCTTACAAGAAACACACTGTGCTTTTGAGAAAAGATCACTCTTCTACTCTACGGTATTTCCTATAGGGTCAGAACAGTGAGCTTGCTCAGAACAAAAGAACTGTGCTTCCTACACACACGGCCATATCTAGTTCAATTCTGCTGAGGAAACTGACAAGAACAGTAGATCCTCTTCAGTCCAATACACTGTACATGCTGGGAACAGATGCCAGTGCTATTTGCCCTGTGTATGACAAAGGGAGCGCAACAGTCACTCTTCTTACCAGAAACAACTCTTGCTCGTAGGACCAGAAACTGCATGTGATTCAACTCCATTTAGGACTGGGAAACAAATGCTAGCTCGCCTTATAAGAAACACACTCTGCTTTTGAGAAAAGAGCACTCTTCTAATCTACTGTGTTTACTATGGGTTCGAACAGTGAGCTTACTCAGAACAAAAGAACTGTGCTTCCTACACACACGGGCCATATCTAGTTTAACTCCGCTTAGGAAACTGACAAGAACAGTAGCACCTCTTCAGTCCAATACACTGTACTTGCTGGGAAGAGACACGAGAGCTATTTGCACTGTATATGGCAATGGGAGCAGAATAGTGACTCTTCTTACAATTTAACATCTCTTGCTCGTAGGACCAGAAACTGCATGGGATTCAACTCCATTTCAGACTGGGAAACAAGCACTAGTTTGCCTTACAAGAAACACACTCTGCTTTTGAGAAAAGAGCACTCTTCTACTCTACTGTGTTTCCTATAGGGCCAAAACAGTGAGCTTGCTCAGAACAAAAGAACTGTACTTCCTACACACATGGGCTATATCTAGTTCAATTCTGCTTAGGATACTGACAAGAACAGTAGATCCTCTTCAGTCCAATACACTGTACATGCTGGGAACAGACGCCAGTGCTATTTGCCCTGTGTATGACAATGGGAGCACAATAGTGACTCTTCTTACCAGAAAACAACTCTAGCTCGTAGGACCAAAAATTGCATGTGATTCAACTCCATTTAGGACTGGGAAACAAACGCTAGCTCGACTTACAAGAAACAAACTCTGCTTCTGAGAAAAGAGCACTCTTCTACTCCATTGTGTTTCCTATGGGGTCCGAACAGTGAGCTTGCTCAGAACAAAAGAACTGTGCTTCCTACACACACGGCCATATCTAGTTCAATTCTGCTTAGGAAACTGACAAGAACAGGAGATTCTCTTCAGTCCAATACACTGTACATGCTGGGAACAGACGCCAGTGCTATTTGCCCTGTGTATGACAATGGGAGCGCAATAGTCACTCTTCTTACCAGAAAACAACTCTTGCTCGGAGAACCAGAAACTGCATGGGATTCAACTCCATTTCGGACTGGGAAGCAAATACTAGCTCGCCTTTCAAGAAACACACTCTAATTTTGAGAAAAGAGCACTCATCTACTCTACTGTGTTTCCTATGGTGTCTGCACAGTGTGGTTTCTCAGAACAAAAGAACTGTGTTTCCTACACACACGGGACATATCTAGTTCAACTCCTCAAAGGAAAATGACAAGAACAGTAGCTCCTCTTCAGTCCAATACACTGTACTTGCTGGGAAAAGACGCGAGTGCTATTTGCACTGTGTATGGCAAAGGCAGCGCAATAGTGAGTTTCCTTATTAGAAAACAACTCTTGCTGGTAGTACCAAAAACTGCATGTGATTCAACTCCATTTAGGACTGGGAAACAAATGCTAGCTCGCCTTACAAGAAACACACTCTGCTTTTGAGAAAAGAGCACTCTTCTACACTATTGTGTTTCCTATGGTGTCCGAACAGTGAGCTTGCTCAGAACAAAAGAACTGTGCATCCTACACACACGGGCCATATCTAGTTCAACTCTGCTTAGAAAACTGACAAGAACAGTAGCTCCTCTTCAGTCCAATACACTGTACTTGCTGGGAACATACGCGAGTGCTATTTGCACTGTGTATGGCAATGAGAGCACAATAGTGACATTCCTTACCAGAAAACAACTCTTGGTCATAGGAACAAAAACTGCATGTGATTCAACTCCATTTAGAACTGGGAAATAAATGCTAGCTCGCCTTACAAGAAACACACTCTGCTTTTGAGAAAAGAGCACTCTTCTACTCTACTGTTTTTCCTATAGGGCCAGAACAGTAAGCTTGCACAGAACAAAAGAAGTGTGCTTCCTACACACACGGCCATATCTAGTTCAGTTCAGCTTAGGAAACTGACAAGAACAGTATACCCTCTTCAGTCAAATACACTGCACATGCTGGGAACAGACACCAGTGCTATTTGCCCTGTGTATGACAATGGGAGCGCAATAGTGACTCTTCTTACCAGAAAACAACTCTTGCTCATAGGACCAGAAACTGCATGTGACTCAACTCCATTTAGGACTGGGAAAGAAACGCTAGCTCACCTTACAAGAAACACACTCTGCTTTTGAGAAAAGAGCACTCTTCTACTCTACTGTGTTTCCTATGGGGTCCGAACAGTGAGCTTGCTCAGAACAAAAGAACTGTGCTTCCTATACACATGGGCCATATCTAATTCAACTCTGCTTAGGAAACTGACAGGAAGAGTAGCTCATCTTCAGTCCAATACAGTGTATTTGCTGGGAACAGACGCGTGTGCTATTTGCCCTGTGTATGGCAATGGGAGCGCAATAGTGACTCTTCTTACCAGAAAACAACTCTTGCTCATAGGACCACAAACTGCATGTGACTCAACTCCATTTATGACAGGGAAACAAACGCTAGCTCACCTTCCAAGAAACACACTCTGCTTTTGAGAAAAGAGCACTCTTCTACTCTACTTGGTTTCCTATGGGGTCCGAACAGTGAGCTTGCTCAGAACAAAAGAACTGTGCTTCCTACACACACTGCCATATCTAATTCAATTCTGCTTAGGAACCTGACAAGAACAGTAGATCCTCTTCAGTTCAATACATTGTACATGCTGGGAACCGATGCCAGTGCTATTTGCCCTGTGTATGACAATGGGAGCACAATAGTGACTCTTCTTACCAGAAAACAACTCTAGCTCGTAGGACCAAAAATTGCATGTGATTCAACTCCATTTAGGACTGGGAAACAAACGCTAGCTCGACTTACAAGAAACAAACTCTGCTTCTGAGAAAAGAGCACTCTTCTACTCCATTGTGTTTCCTATGGGGTCCGAACAGTGAGCTTGCTCAGAACAAAAGAACTGTGCTTCCTACACACACGGCCATATCTAGTTCAATTCTGCTTAGGAAACTGACAAGAACAGGAGATTCTCTTCAGTCCAATACACTGTACATGCTGGGAACAGACGCCAATGCTATTTGCCCTGTGTATGACAATGGGAGCGCAATAGTCACTCTTCTTACCAGAAAACAACTCTTGCTCGGAGAACCAGAAACTGCATGGGATTCAACTCCATTTCGGACTGGGAAGCAAATACTAGCTCGCCTTTCAAGAAACACACTCTAATTTTGAGAAAAGAGCACTCATCTACTCTACTGTGTTTCCTATGGTGTCTGCACAGTGTGGTTTCTCAGAACAAAAGAACTGTGTTTCCTACACACACGGGACATATCTAGTTCAACTCCTCAAAGGAAAATGACAAGAACAGTAGCTCCTCTTCAGTCCAATACACTGTACTTGCTGGGAAAAGACGCGAGTGCTATTTGCACTGTGTATGGCAAAGGCAGCGCAATAGTGAGTTTCCTTATTAGAAAACAACTCTTGCTGGTAGTACCAAAAACTGCATGTGATTCAACTCCATTTAGGACTGGGAAACAAATGCTAGCTCGCCTTACAAGAAACACACTCTGCTTTTGAGAAAAGAGCACTCTTCTACACTATTGTGTTTCCTATGGTGTCCGAACAGTGAGCTTGCTCAGAACAAAAGAACTGTGCATCCTACACACACGGGCCATATCTAGTTCAACTCTGCTTAGAAAACTGACAAGAACAGTAGCTCCTCTTCAGTCCAATACACTGTACTTGCTGGGAACATACGCGAGTGCTATTTGCACTGTGTATGGCAATGAGAGCACAATAGTGACATTCCTTACCAGAAAACAACTCTTGGTCATAGGAACAAAAACTGCATGTGATTCAACTCCATTTAGAACTGGGAAATAAATGCTAGCTCGCCTTACAAGAAACACACTCTGCTTTTGAGAAAAGAGCACTCTTCTACTCTACTGTTTTTCCTATAGGGCCAGAACAGTAAGCTTGCACAGAACAAAAGAAGTGTGCTTCCTACACACACGGCCATATCTAGTTCAGTTCAGCTTAGGAAACTGACAAGAACAGTATACCCTCTTCAGTCAAATACACTGCACATGCTGGGAACAGACACCAGTGCTATTTGCCCTGTGTATGACAATGGGAGCGCAATAGTGACTCTTCTTACCAGAAAACAACTCTTGCTCATAGGACCAGAAACTGCATGTGACTCAACTCCATTTAGGACTGGGAAAGAAACGCTAGCTCGCATTACAAGAAACACACTCTGCTTCTCAGAAAAGAGCACTCTTCTACTCTACTGTGCTTCCTATAGGGCCAGAACAGTGAGCTTGATCAGAACAAGAGAACTGTGCTTCCTACACACACGGCCATATCTAGTTCAATTCTTCTTAGGAAAATGACAAGAACAGTAGATCCTCTTCAGTCCAATAGATGGTACATGCTGGGAACAGACGCGAGTGCTATTTGCCCTGTGTATGACAATGGGAGCGCAATAGTGACTCTTCTTACCAGAAAACAGCTCTTGCTCGTTGGACAAGAAACTGCATGAGATTCAACTCCATTTAGGACTGGGATACAAACTCTAGCTTGCCTTACAAGAAACACACTCTGCTTTTGAGAAAAGAGCATTCTTCTACTCTACTGTGTTTCCTATGGGGTCCGAACAGTGAGCTTGCTCAGAACAAAAGAACTGTGCTTCCGTAACACATGGGCCATATCTAATTCAACTCTGCTTAGGAAACTGACAGGAACAGTAGCTCATCTTCAGTCCAATACAGTGTATTTGCTGGGAACAGATGCGTGTGCTATTTGCCCTGTGTATGGCAATGGGAGCGCAATAGTGACTCTTCTTACCAGAAAACAACTCTTGCTCATAGGACCACAAACTGCATGTGACTCAACTCCATTTATGACAGGGAAACAAACGCTAGCTCACCTTCCAAGAAACACACTCTGCTTTTGAGAAAAGAGCACTCTTCTACTCTACTTGGTTTCCTATGGGGTCCGAACAGTGAGCTTGCTCAGAACAAAAGAACTGTGCTTCCTACACACACTGCCATATCTAATTCAATTCTGCTTAGGAACCTGACAAGAACAGTAGATCCTCTTCAGTTCAATACATTGTACATGCTGGGAACCGATGCCAGTGCTATTTGCCCTGTGTATGACAATGGGAGCACAATAGTGACTCTTCTTACCAGAAAACAACTCTAGCTCGTAGGACCAAAAATTGCATGTGATTCAACTCCATTTAGGACTGGGAAACAAACGCTAGCTCGACTTACAAGAAACAAACTCTGCTTCTGAGAAAAGAGCACTCCTCTACTCCATTGTGTTTCCTATGCGGTCCGAACAGTGAGCTTGCTCAGAACAAAAGAACTGTGCTTCCTACACACACGGCCATATCTAGTTCAATTCTGCTTAGGAAACTGACAAGAACAGGAGATTCTCTTCAGTCCAATACACTGTACATGCTGGGAACAGACGCCAGTGCTATTTGCCCTGTGTATGACAATGGGAGCGCAATAGTCACTCTTCTTACCAGAAAACAACACTTGCTCGGAGAACCAGAAACTGCATGGGATTCAACTCCATTTCTGACTGGGAAGCAAATACTAGCTCGCCTTTCAAGAAACACACTCTAATTTTGAGAAAAGAGCACTCATCTACTCTACTGTGTTTCCTATGGTGTCTGCACAGTGTGGTTTCTCAGAACAAAAGAACTGTGTTTCCTACACACACGGGACATATCTAGTTCAACTCCTCAAAGGAAAATGACAAGAACAGTAGCTCCTCTTCAGTCCAATACACTGTACTTGCTGGGAACAGACGCGAGTGCTATTTGCACTGTGTATGGCAAAGGCAGCGCAATAGTGATTTTCCTTACCAGAAAACAACTCTTGCTGGTAGGACCAAAAACTGCATGTGATTCAACTCCATTTAGGACTGGGAAACAAATGCTAGCTCGCCTTACAAGAAACACGCTCTGCTTTTGAGAAAAGAGCACTCTTCTACACTATTGTGTTTCCTATGGTGTCCGAACAGTGAGCTTGCTCAGAACAAAAGAACTGTGCATCCTACACACACGGGCCATATCTAGTTCAACTCTGCTTAGAAAACTGACAAGAACAGTAGCTCCTCTTCAGTCCAATACACTGTACTTGCTGGGAACATACGCGAGTGCTATTTGCACTGTGTATGGCAATGAGAGCACAATAGTGACATTCCTTACCAGAAAACAACTCTTGGTCATAGGAACAAAAACTGCATGTGATTCAACTCCATTTAGAACTGGGAAATAAATGCTAGCTCGCCTTACAAGAAACACACTCTGCTTTTGAGAAAAGAGCACTCTTCTACTCTACTGTTTTTCCTATAGGGCCAGAACAGTAAGCTTGCACAGAACAAAAGAAGTGTGCTTCCTACACACACGGCCATATCTAGTTCAGTTCAGCTTAGGAAACTGACAAGAACAGTATACCCTCTTCAGTCAAATACACTACACATGCTGGGAACAGACACCAGTGCTATTTGCCCTGTGTATGACAATGGGAGCGCAATAGTGACTCTTCTTACCAGAAAACAACTCTTGCTCGTAGGACCAGAAACTGCATGTGACTCAACTCCATTTAGGACTGGGAAAGAAACGCTATCTCGCATTACAAGAAACACACTCTGCTTTTGAGAAAAGAGCACTCTTCTACTCTACTGTGTTTCCTATATGGCCAGAACAGTGAACTTGCTCAGAACAAAAGAACTGTGCTTCCTACACACAGGGGCCATATCTAGTTCAACTCTGCTTAGGAAACTGACAAGAACAGTAGCTCCTCTTCAGTCCAATACTCTGTACATGCAGGGAACAGACGCGAGTGCTATTTGCACTGAGTATGGCAATGAGAGCACAATAGTGACTCTTCTTACAAGAAAAAACCTCTTGCTCGTAGGACCAGAAACTGCACGGGATTCAATTCCATTTCTGACTGGGAAACAAACACTAGCTTGCCTTTCAATAAACACACTCTGCTTTTGAGAAAAAAGCACTCTTCTACTCTACTGTGTTTCCTAAGGGGTCCAAACAGTGAGCTTGCTCAGAACAAAAGAACTGTGCTTTCTACACACATGGCCATATCTAGTTCAATTCTTCTTAGGAAAATGACAAGAACAGTAGATCCTCTTCAGTCCAATAGATGGTACATGCTGGGAACAGACGCGAGTGCTATTTGCCCTGTGTATGACAATGGGAGCGCAATAGTGACTCTTCTTACCAGAAAACAGCTCTTGCTCGTTGGACAAGAAACTGCATGAGATTCAACTCCATTTAGGACTGGGATACAAACTCTAGCTTGCCTTACAAGAAACACACTCTGCTTTTGAGAAAAGAGCACTCTTCTACTCTACTGTGTTTCCTATGGGGTCCGAACAGTGAGCTTGCTCAGAACAAAAGAACTGTGCTTCCTATACACATGGGCCATATCTAATTCAACTCTGCTTAGGAAACTGACAGGAAGAGTAGCTCATCTTCAGTCCAATACAGTGTATTTGCTGGAAACAGACGCGTGTGCTATTTGCCCTGTGTATGGCAATGGGAGCGCAATAGTGACTCTTCTTACCAGAAAACAACTCTTGCTCATAGGACCACAAACTGCATGTGACTCAACTCCATTTATGACAGGGAAACAAACGCTAGCTCACCTTCCAAGAAACACACTCTGCTTTTGAGAAAAGAGCACTCTTCTACTCTACTTGGTTTCCTATGGGGTCCGAACAGTGAGCTTGCTCAGAACAAAAGAACTGTGCTTCCTACACACACTGCCATATCTAATTCAATTCTGCTTAGGAACCTGACAAGAACAGTAGATCCTCTTCAGTTCAATACATTGTACATGCTGGGAACCGATGCCAGTGCTATTTGCCCTGTGTATGACAATGGGAGCACAATAGTGACTCTTCTTACCAGAAAACAACTCTAGCTCATAGGACCAAAAATTGCATGTGATTCAACTCCATTTAGGACTGGGAAACAAACGCTAGCTCGACTTACAAGAAACAAACTCTGCTTCTGAGAAAAGAGCACTCTTCTACTCCATTGTGTTTCCTATGGGGTCCGAACAGTGAGCTTGCTCAGAACAAAAGAACTGTGCTTCCTACACACACGGCCATATCTAGTTCAATTCTGCTTAGGAAACTGACAAGAACAGGAGATTCTCTTCAGTCCAATACACTGTACATGCTGGGAACAGACGCCAGTGCTATTTGCCCTGTGTATGACAATGGGAGCGCAATAGTCACTCTTCTTACCAGAAAACAACTCTTGCTCAGAGAACCAGAAACTGCATGGGATTCAACTCCATTTCGGACTGGGAAGCAAATACTAGCTCGCCTTTCAAGAAACACACTCTAATTTTGAGAAAAGAGCACTCATCTACTCTACTGTGTTTCCTATGGTGTCTGCACAGTGTGGTTTCTCAGAACAAAAGAACTGTGTTTCCTACACACACGGGACATATCTAGTTCAACTCCTCAAAGGAAAATGACAAGAACAGTAGCTCCTCTTCAGTCCAATACACTGTACTTGCTGGGAAAAGACGCGAGTGCTATTTGCACTGTGTATGGCAAAGGCAGCGCAATAGTGAGTTTCCTTATTAGAAAACAACTCTTGCTGGTAGTACCAAAAACTGCATGTGATTCAACTCCATTTAGGACTGGGAAACAAATGCTAGCTCGCCTTACAAGAAACACACTCTGCTTTTGAGAAAAGAGCACTCTTCTACACTATTGTGTTTCCTATGGTGTCCGAACAGTGAGCTTGCTCAGAACAAAAGAACTGTGCATCCTACACACACGGGCCATATCTAGTTCAACTCTGCTTAGAAAACTGACAAGAACAGTAGCTCCTCTTCAGTCCAATACACTGTACTTGCTGGGAACATACGCGAGTGCTATTTGCACTGTGTATGGCAATGAGAGCACAATAGTGACATTCCTTACCAGAAAACAACTCTTGGTCATAGGAACAAAAACTGCATGTGATTCAACTCCATTTAGAACTGGGAAATAAATGCTAGCTCGCCTTACAAGAAACACACTCTGCTTTTGAGAAAAGAGCACTCTTCTACTCTACTGTTTTTCCTATAGGGCCAGAACAGTAAGCTTGCACAGAACAAAAGAAGTGTGCTTCCTACACACACGGCCATATCTAGTTCAGTTCAGCTTAGGAAACTGACAAGAACAGTATACCCTCTTCAGTCAAATACACTGCACATGCTGGGAACAGACACCAGTGCTATTTGCCCTGTGTATGACAATGGGAGCGCAATAGTGACTCTTCTTACCAGAAAACAACTCTTGCTCATAGGACCAGAAACTGCATGTGACTCAACTCCATTTAGGACTGGGAAAGAAACGCTAGCTCGCATTACAAGAAACACACTCTGCTTCTCAGAAAAGAGCACTCTTCTACTCTACTGTGCTTCCTATAGGGCCAGAACAGTGAGCTTGATCAGAACAAGAGAACTGTGCTTCCTACACACACGGCCATATCTAGTTCAATTCTTCTTAGGAAAATGACAAGAACAGTAGATCCTCTTCAGTCCAATAGATGGTACATGCTGGGAACAGACGCGAGTGCTATTTGCCCTGTGTATGACAATGGGAGCGCAATAGTGACTCTTCTTAACAGAAAACAGCTCTTGCTCGTTGGACAAGAAACTGCATGAGATTCAACTCCATTTAGGACTGGGATACAAACTATAGCTTGCCTTACAAGAAACACACTCTGCTTTTGAGAAAAGAGCATTCTTCTACTCTACTGTGTTTCCTATGGGGTCCGAACAGTGAGCTTGCTCAGAACAAAAGAACTGTGCTTCCGTAACACATGGGCCATATCTAATTCAACTCTGCTTAGGAAACTGACAGGAACAGTAGCTCATCTTCAGTCCAATACAGTGTATTTGCTGGGAACAGACGCGTGTGCTATTTGCCCTGTGTATGGCAATGGGAGCGCAATAGTGACTCTTCTTACCAGAAAACAACTCTTGCTCATAGGACCACAAACTGCATGTGACTCAACTCCATTTATGACAGGGAAACAAACGCTAGCTCACCTTCCAAGAAACACACTCTGCTTTTGAGAAAAGAGCACTCTTCTACTCTACTTGGTTTCCTATGGGGTCCGAACAGTGAGCTTGCTCAGAACAAAAGAACTGTGCTTCCTACACACACTGCCATATCTAATTCAATTCTGCTTAGGAACCTGACAAGAACAGTAGATCCTCTTCAGTTCAATACATTGTACATGCTGGGAACCGATGCCAGTGCTATTTGCCCTGTGTATGACAATGGGAGCACAATAGTGACTCTTCTTACCAGA